>NC_089769.1:16597083-16607083 GCF_040412425.1 Macrobrachium rosenbergii | reverse complement strand
TACCTCAGTGTGATTAGACATAAGGTATGCATTATGTTGCAAATATTTGAGTGTTTCATGCAGAGTTTTTTTTTTCTCTCTGAAATGAAAGAATGCTTGTTTAGCAATAGTTTTATGGATCCGCTTGTAGAATCTTTTATATTTTTTATATATATATAAATCTAGACTGATAATGATTCAGTAAGGTAAAACCTGATAATATATATAAATCTAGACTGATAATGATTCAGTAAGGTAAAACCTGATAATATCTTGTAACTGAATCAGACATCTTGATTTATCCATCTCAGAAATATTTACGAAAAAAAGCAATAGAATTAGAGTATTAAAAAAGTGACTCGCATCGACTTTTTTTGCTAGAAGGAGCCTCACTGGGTAATTGAAGTTTCAAATAGTATTCCTAATGATAAAGGAAACTTGTTTGAAACAAATGCCAAAAATTTCTATTTGCAATATTATGGTAATTACAGAAGTTAATCCCATTTGTTAGGGGTGGGACCCTAAGCCTTGACTACCCGAGTCATTTGCGAACTAGTTGATTTCCAGCAAATGTCAAGTTCATAAGCCTTTAGAAATATGTATCAAACTAGAAAAATGTATTTGTTTACAAATCTCTTGGTGGGAGTCGAAGCAAATGTTTTCATTAGGCGCGTGCTAAATATGGAAATTAGCATGCTTATTCTGTTAGCCTCTGAGTGAAATAAAAATGAACATTAAAGTGTCAGTTATATTCGACTCGTTTGTGAGTCAGAAAAATTTAGACAAAAGAACTAATCGCAAATAAATCTTATCGCGAATTCGTGTCCTGGTCTTGATTTTTAGAAATTGTGTTTTATCGGTATGAAATCTTATTTAATAATGTTAAGTAGCTCATTGGAAAAATAAGGCTCTAAATTTTATGGTCCCGTGGCCACTCTGTCCTCAATAAAACCGTGAAAACCAAAAACTCGCGCTCTCCGAACGTTTGTATTTTTCAGCGAAAATTAAACATACATGAGGAACGCTAGGCCATAACCCCGTCTTCAGGCGAGTTCCTCCAGTCATAATATTCTCCATTATACAGCACATTTTCTCCTCCCAACCCATTTTCCTTATGTGGCGACTTTATCGGCAAATATGCCGAGCTCTGAGTCTTTCTTCTCATTCTTTTTTTTATCTTCGTGGAAAGTTATTTACATACCTATCGTGCCGCCGCCCACGTGTCCTTTCGTCATTAACTTTATGTCTCGCTGTCTGACTCCTTGGCACTGTGACCCTCCGCGCCAAGATGTTGGTGCTTTTCGTGGAGCTGATCGTTGCCCTTGTTCCTGGTCTGGGGATTAGTGTCTGCCAATTTGCGCTGAACAGCTCTGCATTGTGCCTTTCTGTTTATTTGGGCAGTGTGATCCCAGCGATTGCATCTCGGGTATGCTAGCGCCTAAAGTGACGGTGTTTCGTATTTTTCCTGGACTTATTTCTTTTCTTTACTTTTGGATTAGATATAATGGCCGGCGGTTCACACTGAATTATTTTGTATCGTAAATTTCTGTTTGTTTGCACAGAGAGATCCCACTGTCCAAATCGTTGGCACCCTGGATTTCCTTGTAAAGATGTTGGTGCTTTTTTTGGAGTTACTTTGAGATTTACTCTTTTATTTAGATTTTAGGGTCTGACAATTTACTCAACGATTCGGCATTGTAAATTTCAGGGTTAACTGAACAACCCTCTGTCCTCACAGGCTCTTTGAACTCATCGGTATTTGCTTTTTTGTATCTGGAAAGGTCAGAGCTTGTTAGTTTGTGCAAAAGCGTCCTATGTTTTGTTTCTGTTTGTCCGTAGTGAAAATTTTCTATTGCTTATTTTTGAACGATCCCATTTTTATTTGGTCTCTTGATAACATCGACCTATAGTTGGATGTTTCTTTGTAAATACATAATATTCATTAACAGCCTTGTAAAGTAAGATTCCTTATACACGTTGAACGTTTCCAAATATTTACCCAATAGTTACTCATGAGTCTTGAACGCTACTGCATAGAATATTCTAGGTTAACTGAAGAGCAAAAATTAGGCTATGGTTTTTCAATATCCTTTTTCTTTTTGTTTCTTCCTCGTAGAAATCACGAAACTCAGTCAAACTCTTGATTAATCCTCATAACACTCATCTTCAGAATGCGGAATTCTCTCCCCCTTCTGTATTTCCTGCATCATTACCCCATCTCTGTATTTTATGCATAATGAAACCTTACAATGTAATGTGGTAGTGATAAAAAAAAAGACGAACAAATAAAAAAACAGTTATATGTTTTATTACTTTAACTCTGATGAATCACTTTAAAGCATCATCCATGTATTTATTGGTATGATTATTCGTTTGTATTTTTGCTTATTTTATGTATGTTCCCGTACTTATCTTAGGCTGGCCTTTTGTTATTTTATATATGGAAGTTGTAGTACGGTGACTGAAACTTTTGCTGTCTCATACTGATGTTTTAATATTTGAATTATAATAATATGGACATTAATAATAGTAATAGTAATATTGGTAGTAATATTATTATCGGGATGCCTATTTTTCGTGATGGTATTATGAGTTATAGAAGTTTGACCTTTTTCCTGTTTTTCTCCAGTCTTTTCGTCTTATTTCAAAATTACTTAAATAAAAGTAATAAAATCATAATGTTAAAAGTAGAATGACAAATGGTACTGCTAAGATTATATGAAATAGGAAATGAATAATTGCTCTCTCTCTCTCTCTCTCTCTCTCTCTCTCTCTCTCTCTCTCTCTCTCTCTCTCTCTCTCTCTCTCTCTCTCTCTCTCTCTCTCTCAAAGTTCTGCCGTAAAACGCAATCCTACTGCTAAGATTTTGTGAACTCAGCGAAAATAAATAATCGGTTTCATGTATTTTGTTGTAGTTTGACAGAGGCTGTTTATTTCTTCTAAAAACCTGTCAAATTCTTTTAGCAGACTTTTCCTAGCCTAGACTTTTCTTATTCTGTGTCAGTTCGTATATTACTGTAGTTCTCGCCCATTTTCTTTTTTATAGCCTTTGTCAGAAGGTTTTTCTGCCAATTTTCATAGAACTTTATTGAGGTTTTTCAATTACTTGATTCTTGTCATTTACTTATTATATTTTTTAGATTTTTTGTATTCTGTTTGTTTCATTATTGCAAGTCGTCAGATTTGTCTGTTTTAAAATCATTCCTCTAAAAGGCTTTTCCTTCCTTGTTATTTATGTGTTTATTTTTTTTTTTCTACCAAATTCTTGTCATAGGCCTGTTTCTTCTTATCCGAGGCGCATCATCGAGTGGTAAAAGTGTTGTTGAAAGATAATAAAAACGAGTTTTGATATGTGGAGGACATTTCCCACCTCACGCCGACAGATTTTCCTTTTTTCTTCTTCTTCTTCTTCTTCTTCTTCTTCTTCTTCTTCTTCTTCTTCTTCTTCTTCTTCTTCTTCTTCTTCTTCTTGTGTTATTTCATGTGCGAAAAGAGGAAAAGGTCGCCAGTAGAAGAAAATTAAATTAAAATACATAAGAAAATAGCAAATGGAGATCTGTTAAGAATTAGTCAACAAATTCAAATTTGCAAAATACCAATTGTCGCATTGATAATAGCAGCTGATATCTAGTAAATTATTACTATTAATAGTGATAAAAGGTCTTACTAAAACCCGTGGGCAAATAGAGAGGGAGAAAGCAAACTAAAAAGACACACCAAAGGAAGCGATATACCTACCTCTGACATATATTTCATTCCTGGTATATATTCGTCAATGCAGCTTTTGTATATGTTAATCGAAAATGTCACCATTTTACCTCGTGATAAATAGTCACACGCACTATAGTTTCTGTTACTTTGGAAATTTTCAGAATCTGTAATGTGACGATGCATTATGATCACCGTAGCAAGTGGTCTAGGCCCCTTTTTTTTTCGTTACCTTAAATACTTAGTTTTAATTTTTTGTCTTATTAATTTTTTGTCACACAACCATTTATGTCCCATGCCAGTGTGTTGGTCGGTGGTTGTTTAGGTAATTCTCAGTGGTTTACAATCAGGGAAAGAGTACTGGAATGCATTATTTTATTGTGAAATCTTTACAGTGTAGGCATACTTTGGGCAAAGTGTGTTCATGAAGCTTTGTTCATTTTGAAAACGTGTTTCCCTATTCCGCATTATTATTTCTTTCCAATTTAGTTTATCTCTAGACATCAAGTATCTGTTACGTGCTGCCTTCTTTTAATTTTCTTCAGAGGAGCTGCATAGTAAATAGTGAAACATTTAAAGTATTAGTTAAATGTTTTTATCATTAGGTCTTTCCTCTTTCTGAATAAGGAGTGACCCACAAGGAATTGACCATTTCCTTTTTATAACTGATCTATGGATATTTAACTCTTGAGCGTATTTACTATTAAAACAATGAGTTGACAATTTCTTTATATCGGTATGCGGTTTGAGAAATCTCAAGAAGATTAGCTTTATTTCTGCTCGACCCCTATATTAATCAGCGAGGCAACTGGCTCTTTGCTATCCCAACCAAGATGAATTCAAATTGTGAAAAGCAGTTATTTACAGAGTTACTTTAGCGTTAACAAAGTTTGGACGGGCAGACTCTAATCATCTGTAGATAACTCCTTACGGGGAAAGTAGGAGTCAACAATTTGTTAATATTGCATGGGTGAAGCTTAACAGATTATTTTGGAAAAAGTCTTCAAACGAAGTAAACTCGCTCACTGATGCATCAGGATGTTTGTGAATTTTGATGAATTGAGAACGGAATTAATATTTACGGGAAGGAGAATTTTGCAATAGGTTTTTATCAGCAGGGGGTTAAAGAGATTGCCTTAATTCAGAGTAATCTTCGAGGAAGAGGAAAGATCACGTTTAATTTTATTAGTTCATGTCAGGTATTATGACACTATGAAAATTTGCGAGCGTGTACACACACACACACACACACACACACACACACACACACACACACACACACACACTTTTAGGGACTTAGGATGGGAATCTCATCCTTTGCATAGAAAATTCATGTAAACTGAAATTTTCCTCTCATGTGGATAAGGACCCTTCCTGCGTTCGATTCTCCGACCGGCCAATGAAGACTTGGAGAAATTTATATCTGGTGATAGAAAATCATTTCTCGGTATAATGTGGTTCGGATTCCACAATAAGCTGTAGGTCCCGTTGCTAGGTAACCAATTGGTTCTTAGCCACGTAAAATCGATCTAATCCTTCGGACCAGCCCTAGGAGAGCTTAATCAGCTCAGTGGTCTGGTTAGACTAAGGTATACTTAACTTTAACTTTTGTAAAGAGTTGAGGTTAGCTGTGGGGGTGGTGGAGACGGGGGAGGGGGGGGGGGCGGTGTGGGATCAGTATTCGTTCCGTTGAATTCTGTCATGCACAGTTGAGGGAACATCTGTTCCACATCTGTAATTACACGGTAGACGGTTCATCTTAGAAGACACGTTTAGTCGTATAATTTATGTACCCTTGGCTATGCCTTAATCTCTATGGCTTGGGCTTGCACAGTGTTCTGCACAAGTTTTACACTCTTTGTACACTTTCCTTTCTGTGGCCATCGTCCCGTGAATTTTTAGGACAGTGTCTTACTTAATATTTAGTTTTTTCCTTGTTTATTGTCTCCGTACCTGAAGTTTCAGATGAGTTGTTGCTGTCGTCTCCTGGTTCAGGAGATCATCATTTGCTTTATGGAGGTGAGGAGGATGGTGGAAATAGTAAAGAAATGTGCGAGAGAGTGTTGTTGATTGTAATTTTCCGAAATTGGTGAAGTTTCTTGTGGAAAGGATGATGTCTCTGTAGGCTAGGGAACTTAACATATTGTAACATCTAACCCACTTATTAGCATCCGTAAATGCGACCAAGAAAAAATAATGTATGTAATATTAAAATAAAGAAAAATGTATAGACGTCAAAGTTGTGGTTGGTCGTACGTGAACCAGCGCTAACGGCTACCTGTATACGACATACCACGGTAATATTTAGATGAAATATAATTCTAAAAACTAGATATTGGCTCGCTTTTATTATGTCCTTCGAAAGATGTTAAAAGTTACAACATGGACGAGACGGCTATAGGAATGAGAATGTATTTGTGATGACTATTAATTAATGCTATGAGATAATTAAAGTGCAGGACACACACCTCTCTCTCTCTCTCTCTCTCTCTCTCTCTCTCTCTCTCAGTGTGTGGGTGTGTGTGTGTGTGTGTGATTTTTAGAGCACTTATTGCCTTATTATTTTAATTCGTTTGTGTTGCTTTGAACGACTGACGGTCGATCATCGTTAAGCCATGACGATCATCGTTGAGCGATAATCGTACCAAGCAAAACCTACCTTTAACGCAGGAAGCTGTTTTAGTGTCTTGTTCTGACGTCACGCAAACAGATGGTGCTCGTATGCATTTTTGTATCGGGCGATTGACGATTTCTAAGTACGGAGGTACGTTATGCTTTCTCTTAAATATTTCTGATTTGCCGATCATATTTATATATATGTGTATTTACGGGTATTTATTTTATAATATGCATTTATCTATTCGTTGCAGTACTAGTTTACACGCTATATTAGCTCTGTTAACTAAATGTAAGATTTCAAGGCACTTTTAAATACACTTACGTCAGATGTGTTTATACTTCATGATGTGACCATGATTTGAAACTGAAGTGTAACTATTTTTATCTATCTGGCACCTGTTTAACATATAAACATGTCTGTTTAATGTGTCGTGTCACCTGATTACCATACAAATAGTTACTCAGATTTTGCGATTAGTTTAGCATACAAGTAGATATATTTATACGTTAGGTCACTGCAGGTGAACTTGCTAATAAATCCATTTCATAATGTTATGACACCAGGGTAAATTAAAGTTACTTAATGGCGGCATTACAACTCGATAATCCCCTGTGAATGAAACAAGTCAAAATACAGAAATATTCCTTAGAAATGAGTCTTAATGCCCTGACACTGACGTCTATCTTCATCTGTTTTACTGATTTCGTAAAAGTCACAAGATCACGAGTCCCTGATTGAATTCCATTCGGTTCGGTTCATCCTGAATTCGATTGTTTGGGTGTTCTTCGTTCTTCATGCTGAATATGTGTGTGTGTGTTTTTTTTTTTACAGTAAAAGGGTTTTTTCTTGTTAATATCCAGCTTTTAGGCTTAGTTTACGTAGCTGTCCTCTGATTTATTGCTGTTCAGTCTTTTCTTGAAACCGCTAATCTGATACACATGGGCCTATCATTGTTTTCGTGTGCAAAGAGGTTCTTTTTCGGCTATCTTTTTCTGGCTCTATTTATTTCAATAATAAATGTACTTGTTTTCATTAACATTCATTTGCTATTGGTCAGGCAGTAAGTTATGATCCTTTTGAGGGTAACTTGATATGCTTGTATCATAAATAACCTTTTTCCTAATCTCTATCACCAACATCATAAGTGGGAATTGGTGTATTTAAGTGTATCCCTGTCACTGATTCCTCTTCATAAACTAATAAACAAGCTTCCCGTGTCATGTCTTTGTGCGTTTATTTTTCTTTAACATTTTGCACTCTCTTGGCCTCATTTTAATCTTGCACCATGAGGTGTTAGATTATTTGAAATTTATTGTTAGTATATACATGGTTTATCCACTACATTGCACCCCACGAGGTAATGGTCACAAACTATTTTCAAGCAACTATAGAAAAGCTACACGTTTATTTTGCGTGTAACATTGTCAAAGTTACTTTCATCTATTTACAGTACTATAAATCTAGGTACTTATTTCCTTACTTCCAAATAGCCTTCAAGAAACAATCGGTTACGATGCCCTTCTACTACTTACCTACCGGTAGCCGTATCCTAATTAGTAGAGCAGCTTAATGTGATTTTTGGCAGAATCGTTCGTTTGATGATACAGGCATGAAATTTGGTATGAATATACTCACTTTTTGCGAAAGTGCTAGCCATCAAAAATTCCAATATGGCCGCCATTGTTTTGAAGATGGCCCGCCAGCACCCCAAAAACAGACATAAACCACAAAAACGCCGATCTCTGTCCATTTATTTCCAATTTTTGCTACTAAAAAAAGCTACTTGTGAAGGGAAGGCAAAGAGGATAAGCTCTTTCAGTCTATATAATGTCCCAAAGGGTTGCAAACTACAGAGCTGTTCTTGCAGTGCGGTCAACACTGTTGCTCCTGAGAAGAGTCCATGCTTTTTTAAAATGATTTTAGTGTCGCCTTCGTCTTTAAGTATCGATAATGCCCTTTATATACACTCCCAGATGTAGATATTTGAGCTATATAACTGATGTGCCTTCAGAATTAATTAAGTGTCCTTGTACAGAGAGTAGTAGTTGGTGTTTTAGTGAGACTAGACTTATCCTTGATAGTGATTCAGAGGTAGTTTGGAGGCTGTATGTGCAGCAGCTACTGACTTTTGTATGCCCTGATGGCTAAGTAGCTCTGAGGTCTGCACAGGACCTCTTCGGCGCATGCAAAACAGCATCTTCAAAAATTAGCTGCTCTGAGACCAAGAGCCCGTACTGGTGTTATCGCGATTTGATTCTACTATCCGCACGGTAATGTTTGGAGACCTTTGTTCTTCTCATTCTTTAATAGTGAAATGATTCTTGATCTTATGTAGATAAGGTGGTACGTTACATAGAAGATTCAACTACTCGGCAGTTAGTCAACAACAAGTAGCTGTTTGCCCCAACAGATATTCACAACTGATCAGTAATTGATGTAGCTAATGGGGCACGAGAATGGTCTCTCGCAGAACAGACGAGTGATTAATAGTCTGATACCATGCTCCCCCTTTATAGTTCGCAGTACTTAGTTTATTTTTTTTATTCCGATAATTGGGCCTTCTTTATCTCAGGACTCAGAAATATATCAACTGATGCTGTCATTTTATCGTACGAAAAGATTACTGATTTCCACAGAGCACTGAAAAATCATGCTAGGAGATCTCCTGAACAGAGGGGTTTTCCCTAAGCTCAATTGATTAGGAACTCAAATGATATGCAGATAAAGGGTCAATGTTATTTCAGAGATTTTAAATGTTCAAGCGTTCATAAAAACCTATTAAATTGTTAACATGAGAGAAAATATAGACCCAAGTAGGCTGTCAAATGAATACATGCTTATAAAAGGCTTTATGTATTATGTATGTATATATATATATATATATATATATATATATATATATATATATATATATATATATATATATATATATATACTCTGTGACCAGAGAAAAAGAACAAATAATAACTGGTAGGTCGCCAAGTGAGAAATCTCCTTCTTAACACTTACTTTATTTATACAAGCACACAGGTAAATCAAACATGACAGATCTCACTAAAATGTGAATATACAATAAATCACTAAATTGGAAATTAGCACATTAAGTAATTCCAAACTGTATATAAATGGACCATTATAAGAGGTCTTAAAATGCTAGTAGCAATAAAATTATATCGGCCTGGTAGGGCGGATTTCTCTTGGCAAATCAGGAAACACAGGAGAAACATCTGCTTGGCAAATGATTCTGACACCATTCCTGGAAGTGAAATAATTCCAGGTGAGACTGATAGTAATGTAATATCTCTTAGAACGAGTTAATACACAAGTAAAATGGATTGCATTACTCTAATCACTTCTAACAAGAGAATGGCGTTACTCTATGCACTTCTAGAAAGGGACATACACTGCCACTGATAAATACACTGTTGCAGAGTCAAAGGAAAAAGGAATTGAGTTGGATTATGAACTGTGTGAGAGAGATATTGAGTTAGAGAAAAAGTTAAACTGGCTTAGAACTAACTTTCGAATCACAGGGCGTACTGTACTTTGCTTCTTTATGGTGCTTGGATAGAAGATTCTCCAGGTAAAGTAGACCTTAACTATCTTGTGACGACGCCTGGCTCAAAGGTTAAGGCTCTCCAAGTGTAAGAAATGAGTTCCTAGCCTGGCACGCGGCTCAGTGCTTCGGACGGG
>NC_089769.1:16572083-16592083 GCF_040412425.1 Macrobrachium rosenbergii | reverse complement strand
ATATATAATAATGTGTGTGTGTTTGTGTGAGAGAGGAGAGAAGAGTGAGGGGCGGTGGGCATTTGACATTTCTCAACAGGTGCTTCATTGTGCGTGTTTGTGTGGTGGCCGTGCAAACAAGCGGTTCCTTGTGGGGTCTCGGAAATAAATCGATTAAGGAAGAAGAGTTCGGAGTTTGAGTATCCATGGAATGCAAGTCACTTGCCGTGAACAGTTTCTCGTCTTTAGTTGTCTTTGGTTAGAATTTGAGTTGATTCGTTTCTCGAGATCTTCATTTAGAAGTTCTCAAAGTAACGATTCACTTTCGATTGCGTTTAGGTTGGTTATTATTTTCTCCTTTATTTTATGGTCTGTCCATGAGAGAGAGAGAGAGAGAGAGAGAGAGAGAGAGAGAGAGAGAGAGAGAGAGAGAGAGAAAAGGGATTGAACATGAAATGAAAATTAAGTGACACAGTGTTATGGAGAAAAACAAAAAAATTACTACGGTGATAAAGAATATTAGTTATTAATTTTAGACAAAATAATACCTTTTAGTTTTAGTTTATTATAAAATTTAGGTTACCATAAGTACTTTTCGTACGTGCTTCTTTAAATAAAGAATTATAATTAACAAATTGTAGCATTTAAAACCTGTAAAATATTTACAATAGATACATAAACGGAAACACACTACAAGGTTTCATCTCATCCTTCGCTTTGTGCAAAGACGAAGCAGTCGTTATCTTAATTCATTATTGTTGCTGCAGTAAACTTGAAAGTGGCCGCTAGATTTAAGAACATCGCGAAGAATTAGAATGATTTATTGTTACTGTTTGGAATGGGGACGGAAGTTCAAATGTATAATCTTTAACAAGCCAAAGGAAAACTACATAGCAGCGAATGATCTGCCAGCACTAGACTTAAATTTTTATCCCGGACCAGTATTTCAATAGCAGTATAGTCATCAACGCCTTGGTAAATTAAAAGAATGAAAGATAAGAAGTAAGTAGAAGTTTCAAGGACTCTGAACTGAAACACAGGACGATAAACAACCTTCCCTCTACAGTAATGGCTGTAAAGTAGCAACTTATTTGTCGTTCAAAATAATGAAAGCTTTTTATTGCTACATGTTTCTCTTTCGTGGCGCTTTGTTTGTCCGTCTTTCGGTACCTTTTATTTCTCTCTCTCTCTCTCTCTCTCTCTCTCTCTCTCTCTCTCTCTCTCTCTCTCTCTCTCTCTCTCTCTCTCCGTAACGGAATATAATGCAATGTCGAATGTAGTAGTTTTTGTCATTGTTGAGAACAAGTTTAATATTGTTCTGTTTATTTTTTTTTCTTGTAATAGCTTGAACTTTGGCCGTAATCGAGCCATTGGTCATTTAGTTCGTTGTTATTAAATCTTCGATTATTTCCTTGCACGGTTTTATTTCTTTGGTATGGTTATAGTGTTTAATAATAATAATAATAATAATAATAATAATAATAATAATAATAATAATAATAATAATAATAATAAAACGCGAGTTCTAGTATCATTATACTACGGAATTGTTTTTGTATATTGTTCCTAACTGGCTGTGCTCTCAACAGATCTGTAAGAGTTTCATCTTCAGCATCATCGTCATTACCAATAGCATTATTATTATAAAAAAAATGTTAGCAGCACTATTTCGTCTTCTTCTTGATAGTTCTGTCACCATTTAGCACCACCGCTCGTAAGATTAATGAGATTAATGGTAATAACAGCAATAGTTAACATTATCTATGAACCACGAAATTCACATTCAACAGTCATTCCTGTTTTGCCTGTCGGGGGAGCCAGAGGCACACTGAGCAAGCTACTGACCGATTGCTTGACTGCGGGCCAAGAGTAGTAGCCAGACACCCGCTAGACTTGGTGAGATCATAACAGAGGGAAGGAGGGGGCGGGGTACAGACTTGATTTTTGTTGAGGTTTGATTTATTTATTTATTAAACTGACGTTCCGACATTAACAGAGAAAGATTTATTGCTGTGCTTGTTTGTATGCGTGTGAGAGAGAGAAGGGCGGGGGACGGGATTATCATTTACGTTGTTAAGGGAGAAAGACACTGATTTCTGTTGCTTTGTGTCCACCTGCAGTATATATACTGTATCATTTGAAATTCTTAATAATAGTTTCAACCGGGTGGGGTGATATTACCTCATCAAGGCCTTCCCGTTTTACGTACTTACATTTTGACGAAGTAATGATTACAAAGGTCCGGTGTTCTCTCTTTTTCTCACTCCCTCTCTCCACTTTTGTTGTGACCCATAGCAGTTGACTAACAGCAAGGTATCTAACTCACTGCTTTGGTCCGCAGAGTCTTGCTGGAAAGTAGGAAAGCTCATATTTCCCTCCTCGTCCGGTTCGGGAACAGTGTGCTGGTTCCTCAGTTTTTGAGATGGATGCAGTACTACTTTGCTTTGAGAAAAGTATGAAAGAGTGGTATGATATCTGTTTCAAATACAGAGAAACAGAAATTTCCATTGCTGAGAGAAAGAGATACATTTTCTTGTGTGCAATAGAGGGGGAGAGCAGTTTCCGTTGCTGGGCGTTATAGAGAGAGAGAGAGAGAGAGAGAGAGAGAGAGCAACTGATTTCTATTGCAAAGAGATAGATGCTGACATTTTTTCCTTGGTGTGGGAGAGATCGGTTTTCTTGCAGAGAGAGAGAGAGAGAGAGAGAGAGAGAGAGAGAGAGAGAGAGAGAGAGAGCCTTCTGTTGTTGAGTGAGAGACTGATTTCTGTTGCTCTGTACATGGAAGAGAGAGTGAGAGATTTCTGTTGCTATGTGCATGAGAGAAAAAGACAGTTTCTGGTGCTGAGAGACTGATGTCTGTTGGTGAGAGAGAGAGAGAGAGAGAGAGACTGATCGCAGTTTCTATGTGTGTGAGAGTGGGAATGGCTGCATTTTGTTAATTTGTGTGATACAGAGAAGCAAGGTATTTGTGATTATTGTTGGAGAGAGAGAGAGAGAGAGAGAGAGAGAGAGAGAGAGAGAGAGATTTCTGCTGTGAGTAGTGTAAGATCAACTGCTAGTCAGCTGGCTACCCCGCTCAGTGTTGTTTGAGAGGTGGTCGAGTTTGGGTGTACGCCTCGCCCATCTCTTGCACACCCACACGCGCGCCGAGCCTCACGATACTCCTGTCCGATCTTTTCATCTTTCAAAAATAACTCCGGTGACTCGAATTAACGTTGCTTGCTCTTCTGCCTTGGCTGAATGTTGTGCTCTTAAAGTCTGAAGTGTTGCAAGAAAATATGACAAAAAAATTACTTTTTTTTATGGAACGTTTAAAAAATACGATTCGACTATGTTGATTTCTGTCTATAATTGAAGTTGTTTTTTAAGATTACTGAAATTTCGAAGTGAAAGTGCTCTATACAATCTTTTTTTTTTTTGACTATTAGATAATTATTTTTGGAAAATTTTGTCGCACAGTGCCCTCGAACTTTTAAACAAAATCTTTGATAAAGTCTGTCTGTTTTATGAGATCTTCCAGGAGATTTAACATCAAGCATTGGATTTTAAAAAGAGCTGTATCCTTTATATGATTTGAATTTTGATATATTTTCAGTATGACTGGAAAAAGCGACCTTCGAAATTTCGACATTGTCAGCGACCAAAATCATTCGACTTTTTCTCCTCCGAAGACTCATTTTGCTACAAGAAACGTCTAGTATTAACTTATTCACTGTGAACATATACTAAAATGAGCGAGTTTTCAGTCATTTGGGATCTCAAAAAATATTTGATGGAGCATAGAAAAATGTGATTTATAGAGTCTAATTAGATTTTTAAAGTGGGAAAGATTGACAGAGAAATGTGAATGTCAAGAAAGCAATCTTAACTGAAGTGTTTAAAACAAATGAAAATCTAAGATAATCTCTGCTAGTGGGAACTTTTAGAGAAGGAGAGCCAAACATCTTGAAGTTTTCATGGAAATTTATGAATATCAATTTGGGCTAAAACTGAAAAAATTAAGACATTGGAGAGTATAATAACTCGTCTGGTACAGTTGAAATCAGACCGAAAGTAAAAGCAAGGCAATTGCAGAGTGAAAAGGCTTCGATATCTTCAATAGAAAGCAAAGTAGGGAACCATCTAGCTAATCATGGATGCAGTGTACCTCTCGAGGCGATTTTTCTTACTGTTTCTCACCCACGTGTGGTTATTCCTTCTGCAGGGCGCCCTTCAGGAGCTCAAGGTCTTCAACGACCCTGGCAGAGCAAACGTCCAGTGCGACGACTCCATCTCGGTGAGTACATACATGTTCTGGCATTATTTTGATTAACTCCGATAATTTAATTTTCGTTGCACGTAGTAGTTGGAGCCGTCAGTTTTGCTTTTAATATTTTTTTTTTTAGGTTACTATATTATTGAGTTCTCTTTTCGTAGATTGTGGCTAAGTATGGGAAATTAAATGGTGTCGTCTTAATGTACGCAGACAATTTATTCATTTATTAGTTGTCTGTTTGCAGGAGACCTGTTTTTGTATGAGGTTCCTAATGTAATTCATTTATGTAGTGTCTGTGCTTGCTAGTCAGCAAGAGAGTATACAAGGTAAGTGAATTATTTCTAATGAAGCGTCTATCTTTAGGTGAATTGTTAGGTGTTAATTCTAATTAACTGAAGTCTGTTTTGTATGAATAGTACAGTGAAGGACGAAATATTTGCAGCTTCCGAATCCCATTATTTGTTTTGTCTTTTAAAAATGTAAAAACATGACATTAAGGACGGCCTATACCTGCTTTGCTAAATTTAATAATTGAAGAATATTCACCAGAACATATCATCCCATCCTTTCGGTAATGTTTCCCTTAATTGTTGGGCGTATCTGTGCTGCTGTATGTGGCTGCTTGGTTATCTTGGTTGCCTTACAGTGGGTGGTAACTTCATAACCAATTGTCTGTCCCAAACCTTGAGGTGGACCATAAAATGCTATTACATTCTACAGCCATGCATTGTGAGTTCCCTCTTAAGCGCACGCATGTTCCTTTGTTTATTTATATAGTTTAAGGTTTTATTTATATATTTAGGGTTGCTGATAGTTGTTATTAATCACGTTTATTCATTTAATAATACTTATTTGGATTCAGTTCGATTCATTGCTTTTAAGATGTTTCTCTTTATAGATTTTTCCTCTTCCTCCTGCCATTTCTTTTGCGTTAGAGGTTTCTAATATGCGTTAAGGTTTCTCTCGTTGATAACCTTCCGGCTTCATCTATCAGAATGTTTCCACTTTATGAATAATAATAATAATAATAATTAGATTTATTATCGTGCCGCAACAGCACCTTTTCAGGCATTTAGTAAACTTTGGCCGTCAAACTTTGCACCAATTAGCCACTATTGTTTCCTTATTAGTGCAAAGTTGAAATCACGCATGTCGCGCGTGAAGACCCAAGTACAAGCATTCGCGACTCTGTGTTTGAAATGATCATCGGCTGCTTTGGGATGAGGTTGGCGCCTAGACGATAAGGTGTGCCAGTAAAGTGTTCATGTGACTGCCTTCAATTTCTATTTATTGTTACACCTGTTCACTGAAGTGCCAGAATTACCAAGCGATGTCAAGGGTTTACGGATGTGCATTTTATGATGAATTGTTGCAGATAATGTTTAAGTCATTTCCCAACATTTCGACATGTTTCATGAAGTGCCAGATATGTTAGCGCTTAAAAGGTGTCACCCAGATATACCCAGGGCCAACGGATATGCGTTTTATGATAACATTTTCTCCAACACCTTACACCTGTTTTCTGTAGTTCTCATGGAGTAAAAGGATAGGAGGGTGTGAAACAGATATATATATATATATATATATATATATATATATATATATATATATATATATATATATATTTATAAATATACAGTGTATATATATATGTGTGTGTGTGTGTGTTATGTATGTGTATGGTTTTGCAATTTTTCTATGGAAACCCATACAACGAGAAATATATATATATATATATATAATATATATATATATATATATATATATATATATATATATATATATATATATATATACACTGTATAGTGTTCTTGTGTAGTGTACTTTTTATCCTTTTTCTTCTTACAGGAGGTGGTTTCAGATATACTGCCTTTCTTATTCTCAACTAATATTCTGGGATGAGGTTGCTAGCCTCATGACCTGCTCTACCGGAATCTGGCATTTCTTGTCGGTCACCCTTTCAGGTAAAGACTAAATCAGGAACCGTTGGTATTGGTAACACGTCTCATGTAGTCAGGTCCCGGCTAAAACTGTAAATAAAGGAGGAAGGAAGTAAGACGGGGTAACTCTGAAGGGAAAGATAAACCGTTTCTTGGAAGATTAAGAGTAGTGGAAAACAGGCGCAGGAAGAGAATCTCAAAGCCTACTAATAAAGTAATCTGTTGGCTTTGGCTGTGTTGCAAGTCTGCCTACGTGATTCTCTTTTCAGGTTCGTTGGAGCAGTGACCAAAATACCAAAGTTTTCTAATAAATACCGTCGAATGCCACAAAATTTTTCTATGAATCTAATATTCATCTGTTTGCTTGTGGTGGATAAGACTGAAAGGGCACTGTTGGGTGCGTCAACTGCCCAGTGCCCTGGGGTAGCCGGCAACTTGCATTTCGTCGTCCTGTGTCACCACGTCAGCTGGCCGGAGGGATGTACTTGGGTTGCATGAGAGACAGCTGATGCACTCTCCGATATATCTTGTGAAAGGTTCATCTTTACTGGAGAATAACGATGCTTCCTTCAGCATCCCCCTGTTTCTTCTTTTCCTTCATCCTGTTTGTTCTCTGTTGTCGCGGGTGATTCACCTTTTCTGTAGACAATTTAAAAGATGCCCCCTTCGTCACTTTTTTCCTTGTTGCTGTTTCTTTTATTTCCACGAGGGGTCCTTATCACTGAAGAAAACTGAAAAATTTCTCTGAGATGTCTTCTAGCGTTCATAGTGCTTTTCTGCAGCTGAGAGCGTCAGTATGCAAGATTGTATTGCTGTTCATTGCTAAATGAGTCGAGTTAGAATTTAGTTGTTTTACATAGGCCAGGGTTCGGATGAGGAAGAATGCCATTCGATATCTATTAAAAGAGCATATGTGACGAAGCATATGCAAAAGTTGCGATTTGGCTCTCTGTGTTTGCATGTATCTAGCTTTCTGTTTTTATTTCTCTCTGTCCATGAGCCTATCTGATTTTTATTCTCGCTGGCTTTTGCAATTTGTGTCTGTGTATTATGCATTTATGTATTTATTGATCGATCTTTCTCTTTCTGTTTATTTTTCTTGTTACTGTACCTCTCTTTATCTGTTTTGTTTCCACTCATTTCTTTCTTCATCTCTCAGTATTTCTTTATCGTATATATTTATCCGTATTTTTTTTCCCCCTCTCTCTCTCTCTCTCTCTCTCTCTCTCTCTCTCTCTCTCTCTCTCTCTCTCTCTCTCTCTCTCTCTCTCTCATCCTTTAAAAAAACCCAGATGACTAAAACCTTAAGCCTCTCCTTCCACTCGAGGGCTATCCTCCTCCAAGTAGCACCTATTAAGGCGTGAAAGACTAAAGAGGAGACGGTTCCCAGCAATCGTCCTGAAAATAAGGGTTGTATTATGGTAGGACTCCCTCTCTACAACCCATCCTTCAAGACTTGCATCCTGCGAGGCATCCTTCAATGCTCTCTTATCCAGTGAGCCATCCTTCAATGCTCTCGTGTCCTCACGAGTATCCTGCGACCTATTTTCAGAATGTTTAGGAGTGCTGGGTGCTTCCCTTATCGGAATTACCCGCCTCTTTATTTCTGATGTGTGTGTCTATTAGGGACGGCGGGGCTCCTTTTGTGTCTTCGTTTAATGGGTTCTGAACCACTTTCGAGTCTTTTTTTTTTATCTTTTGAATCTTTAAATCATTTTCTTTCAGTTAATTTGGCCTTATGTTGACGTGAATGCTTCGTTTATTATGTTTTGTTATGCCATTCAGTTATTCCAGGCTCGGTGGTGTTTTTATAGAAGTGACGAGGCTTCTTTTGTGGTCATTTTATGAGTTCGAAACAGCCTCGGGATCTTTTATTTCTTTTCTCTGATGTTCGGTTCGTGTTTACGAGAGATTTTATCTTACTGCAAGTCTCCTTATGATCCGTTTTATCCGTCTGTCAATTTAGATAACATAAAATGCAGTATATTTGAATGAAAACAGAGGTGTCTATTTTCGAGGTGAAGAGGATTTTCTTCCTTTTTTCGTTTAGTGAGGTTGGAATGAGACCCAAATCTCTTTGCGTGGTCTCGTTTTAATTAATTTTCGGTCATCTCTCCCAAACTCGTGTTATTAACTTTTATTTCCTGGTTGATTTATTATTATTTAACGTCTATTTAGTGTCTATTAGGGTTGGCGGCTTTTTGTGTTCTTCGCTTAATGGGTTCGGGGTGAGTGAATCCCTCGCGTGTTTTCTTTGAGGTTATTTCTGTTCGTGTCAACGACATTGCTTCGTTTGTTTTGAGCTATTTTTATAAGTTGTTATTATCTTTCTTGTCTTCCAGCGAGTCTTCAAAGATGTTTTAAGCTGGGTCCGTTCTATAAAACTCAATCTCTATCTTTTGAATCTCTTTGAGTTGAGCACCCCACTAGACTGATTAGTGTATAGTGGTTGTTATTCAGACGTTTAATTTATGGTTAGTGTTTATTGTAGCAGAATAATTATCAGTTGCATTTAACATAGAGTAACTGGTGGTTCATTTTTGTTCCGATCTAATTTTTGTGTTGTCATGTTCATTATAATTGGTTAAATTATTATGAGCTACGTATTTTTTTTTATTATTTTTAATGGATTGAAATAATCGCTGTCGCGTTTCGTATTTTATTTTTGCGTATGTTTAGTTTGGCTATGCGTTTATTAGTGTTTATCTTTTAACTTCTTGGTTATCTCCTTCAGTTGACTGTATCGTTTTATTTTAATAATTCTTTTATGATATGTATTTCAAAGTAAGAACGATGGTTTTATATGGTTATAGTAACGTAATTAAATATAAAAGTTTGTGAAGATATACATACTGTATATACATATATATAGATATATATATATATATATATATATTGTATGTGTGAATGTAGTATATAAATACAGGTTCTTTGCAAGTTTTTATCCCAGAGGCTCACTCAGTCTAGCCCCCCCCCTCTGTGGTTTTGGGTTATCTAGCTAGAATATTGAGATGAACATTTATAGAAACAGACATTTCCAGTACTGCACCAGTCCTTGAATAATCTTCGCAAAATAAAAATTCAGTTATGTCGTGATGTCTTCGAACTTGCCTGGACACCATTTTTTTTTTTTTTTTGCTTTTTCTTCATAAAGCGGTGTGTGTGTGTTTTTTTTTAAAGAAATTAGTTTCCCTTAGGTAATTTATGATATCATTTAGGTAATATCAAAGTCTCATTTGTATCAGAATGGTTCGTTTTGCAAAGGTTTGTCATCATAAAATGTTAGTACAGATAATACTTCTATTTCAGTTCATGCGTTGAATGGCAATTTAAATCGTGCATCTTTGTTTCCGTGGCTGGTGTTAAAGACACACCTCTCGGTTCAATAAGCAGAAATACGAGGAATGACTTACGGCTTAAAAAGAACTCCCAAATGATTTGTGTGCATATAATGGTTACCCTTTCTTCCAGCACGGACTTTTGTAATTGTCCTCCTCGAGTGTATGATTATCTACGTTGGAATAAATTTTGTCTTGTGTTATTAAAAGTAGTCCATACGATGCATTTCTGAAGCTGCTAATTCTCCCTTACACCTCCCTTGAAAAAGAATGGGTTTGAATTAATTATTGGAGGAAGCATATCTATGCTTAGTAATGTAAGTTAGGGTAGGTTACTCAGCATTAGTTAATGTAAGGCAAGGTTAGTTGAAGTGGGGTTGATTTGGTTTGATAGGTAACTAGCCTATACTGCAGGAAGAGCCTCGATGGCCAGGTCAGTTAGAGCAGCAGCTCGGACTTCTAATAATAAACTATCCGTATAGATGAGTCATCAAAAAAAAAGTTTTTCAATCATACCGCTTTGACTTTATCTTTAAAGGTAAAGAATTCCTACACCGTTATTGGTTGTCATTTTTAGTTTTCTGTAAAAGAAAATTATTGAGATGGCTATTTGTCTTTCCGTCCGAACTTTTTCTGTCCCCCCTCAGATCTCAAAAACTACTGAGGCTAGAGGGCTGCAAGTTGGTATGTTGATCATCCACCCTCCAATCATCAAACATAAATTGCAGCCCTCTAGCCTCAGTAATTTTTATTCTATTTAAGGTTAAAGTTAGCCATGATCGTGCGTCTGGCACCTACCTCAATAGGTGCCAACAAAACAGGTCACCAACGGGCCGTGGCTGAAAGTTTCGTGGGCCCCGGCTGAGAGTTTCATACAGCATTATACGCTGTACAGAAACTCGATTGCTTCGGCGCATTTTTTACTTGTTTTTATAAGGAAAAAATGGCTTGTTGTTTGAAGGACTGATGGTTATGACAGAGCCAATTGCAGCATATTTCATTTTCGATGAACTGCCATGAAATGTGGAGATATGTAGAAGTGATCAAAAAGATTTCCTTAAGTAAAAGGATGGATCAGTGTGTTTTGAGATGGTTCGGTGTTGTAGAAAGATTAGGTAATATTGTTTTGGTGAAAAGATTGTACAGTTTTAAGTATTGGGAGGAAGGAAGAGAGAAAGAGTTGTTAAGGGCTGGTAAGATGGTGTGAAAGAGGCTTTGGAAAAGGCCCCGCCGACATCTAAGAAGCTATAGTGTGTGTATGTGTGTGTATACACTGGGATTAAAAGGCAAGTGCGTGCAGGCGGCTCGACGCACCTGATAAGCGGTTAAAGTATGATAAAGTTAATTTTTAAAAATGTTTAAGTGATGCTTTTATTTCAAAATGCACCAAAAAGTATAAAATAAAACTTCTGTGATCCGCAATGTTAATGGTTACTTACGCCTGAATATAAAGCGTGGGGCGCGTACTCACTTAACTTCCAAACAGTTTTATTCTGACATATTTTAATTGAGAAGTTTCCGAAAGCAAGATTTCACAGCACGAACATGTGGGATTAAATCTCGCTTTGTACCTAGTGATGATGCAAGTTGGTTAAGACCCGAAGAGGTCTGTGAAAGCAATGAAGGCGGTAAAGTGATTGTTATCAAAGACTCGCATGTAATTTGGTTACGTACCCGGTAAGCTTCCTCAAGAACCACTAAGAGTAGGCTATACACGTCATTATTAGAAACTGCTTGACAGTTCGCATTACTGACGTGAAATTCTGCATCCATAAAGCTCTTTCTTTACCTATGTCTGTATATACACGTTGCATCCATAAAGTACGTTTTCAATAGAGTACAGTACAATACGTGTCTTTATAGAATTGTTTGCAAGTTAGGGTAGGCGGCCCACGATTTTACGCTTAGGCATAAGTAAGCACAAACGTCGTGCATACCAGAGAGTTTTTTGAGGAAAGCAAGGAAAATAATGCAAGGTTAGGCAAACAGGCGGCCACCCTTTTATGTTTAGGCGTAAGTAACCATTTATATTGTGGATCACAGAGTTTTATTTTATACTTTTTGGTGCATTTTAAAATAAAAACGTGGTTTTAAATTTTTGTTAACTAGTTTTATTTGTGATTTTTTAGTGTTTGACAGTTGAATAAGTAAGATTTGTATCACCGAGTGACTGAACCGATTGCAAAGCCCCATCCTCGCTAGTTGGCACGGTCATTACGAAAGTGCAGGAATCTACGGTCCCGGCACTGCATGTTTCACACCTACGAAACCATAATCTTGGCTAGGTGTTTCTGCATACTACGCAACGATAAAATTGCAGTATTATTATTTTTTCTGTAATATTGCATTGTCACTGACTCTGAACATATACACCAAATCTGGACGAAGTCGGTTCATTAGAAGCGAGTTAAAAATCTGTTGCAAGTTTTGACCCAAACAGACAGACATAGAAATCAAGTTATATGAGAATGTGTAAAAATGATGATATATACAGTTTGTATATATATATATATATATATATATATATATATATATATATATATATATATATATATATATATATATATATATATATATATATATATATATGTTTGTATATGTATATAAGTGTTTGTGAATGTAATGAGCTTAAAGCCCTCTTAGCTTCTCAAATTCTTCACACTTTTTGGGATATGCTTGTTGCTATAAAGCCCCAGACCCAAATGCATGACTATGAAGAATTTCTGACGTCCGTAGTAGGATTCGAACCCGCATCCGACCTGACCACTTAAACAAGACACTTCGCATGTGACAGGCATTTGAAGTGCCTGGTTCCACACATTTGGAGGTACATGATTATTTCATGAGCGGCCACTTTGCTTGTGCTGAAAACTCGAAAAGACGTCCCCACAAATGGTAATGGAAAATTCGTCATATTTTGCATTTATCATCTTCATATGTCTTTACAGAGTGATCCAGGAGCAAGAGGCCAGCTTTATCTAAGCAACAACATCGGCTGTTGTTAATTCGATATAATTTCGTGGCCATTAAGGCTCAGGCGACCGTATCTATTTGGTCACGTCTCAAAATTTTTAAAAGTTTGCATAACTGAGACTATTAGTCCAATTTTACTCAAACTCTGTGTAGCTGCAATAGGCGAATCAAAACGGATTATGGAGAAAATGAAATCAAATGAACATCACGTTGCCTGGTAACGTTAGCCATTTATAAATCTTGAACGCAGGACAGTGGGTGTTACTGGAGAATTTTAGCCATGGTTACTGTCTGATGTCTGGCTTATGTGTGATGCCATTGTCTTGAGGCCCTGAAACCATATTGGTAAATTTGGATGACCTAAAAACAACTACTTTTCCATAACGCCCCTACGAAATAGCTTGTTTTGGGTATACATAAACAAATGACAGTAGTTAATTTACAATCCCTGTGCAATTTAGGATTTAGCGGTCGTATTGGAACTGATGTACGCTATGCCTTGAAGCCTCATTTACCAGCTATTATTATTATTATTTATTATTATTATTATTATTATTATTATTATTATTATTATTATTATTATTATTATTATTATTATGGTAGGGTAATTGTTGTTATCTTAAAACTCTTTTTACTATTGATGCTTTTATGGCCCAATTTAACGCAATAAAACAGAACCCTATATTCTGCTGATTATCACTGATATCATTCTCATGAAATTCATACGAGTAATTTATGTCTGTGGTATGCATTCCTTGCCCTAATATGAAGATTAGCTGCCAGGGATGGCCTAAATTTTAGGGTCAGGTACAGCCACTTTTGGTGCCCGGTGTTTTCCAAGTTTGCTGCGTTTCATGAAGCAATAACGCTAGTTACTTGGCCTCGTGTTGGCACATGATCTCGTTCTGATACAAGTGCTTATTGTACTTACCATTCCGAACTGTCGCCAAGAGGTCCTGCGTTTTTATTAATTATTAATATTATTATTATTACTGTTATTATTGTTGTTGTTGTTGTTGTTTATTTGCTACTGGCATGTAATCATATGGAACAATTAAAAATGGTAATTAACTTATTTAGAGAGCTTCTACACATTTGAATACCTTGATGTAAAAAAAAGAACAACTCTCAAGAGAATGATAGAAACGCCTGTCCTCAGTTACATTAACAGTTCTTCTCATCACTCATACGAATAGTAAATACGAACAGATAGCATTCAGTAAACAGGCATGGCATTGTCTACTAGCAAATGGCACGTTTAACATCAGGTGACTCCCAACAAAGGATCTCTGTGCACACTCTGTTTCAATGACTTTGTTCTTTCTGTGCAAGACTTTTTTTTCTGTGGCTCCTCTCCTCAGGTCGTAGATATGCATTCGCAACGTCTGGGCTCTTTTTTTTTCGGTGACTTTGCTCTTAGCTCTTAAAATATGCCACTTCTTGTGAACTCTCACTCCCAAAACGCAAGATTATGGGCCTCCGGCCAACGAAAATAAAAGGGCGGATCGTGATTTATAGTTCGCGCAGAGATTGCTCGGGATGTTTTTAGCGGTGTTCGCTCGACTCGAGTAGTGAGTGAGTGCCTGCTTGGCCCACACTTCCTTGTCTACTCGGTGAGGAGGGCCCCCTGGTGGCCTGAGGAAGGGGTTAGGGGCCGGGTTGATTGGCACACGTATCAATTTAATTTTGACAGCGGCTTTTTCCTCTTTTTGCTTGAAGTGTGAAGCGGTAGGAGAAGGTTGAATAGCATGTATGCGGTTTTAATTTGTCTAATTTTAGTTGTCTTTATGCGTGAAAGACAAAATAAGGACGCGAGTGGATTTTTTTTATTATTATACGTTAAGAGGTTTTTCCGTTAGGGGAAGGTTAAGTGGCACGGGATGGTTTTAATTTTGGCAGACATCAGCTGCCATTATGCTGGTGGTGAAGAAATGCATTGGACGCAAAGGTGAGCCTGACTGACTTGCATAGGGTTTTACAACCTTATGAGAGTAAGGTTTTATAACCTTATGGCTTCTGTTAGAATACCAAGGAATAATTTTATTCAGCCGACATTCAGAAATTGAAAATGTGCAGTCTATCAGTGTTACTGTCTTCAGTCTCGTAACTTGCATCAAGCCGCCGTAGTGGTGCCTCCTCGTCTGTCATTGACAATTGAGGAAAACAGACACTTTTATGTGATTGTTTTCTCCTGTAACTTTATGTCACCGAAGATAGAAACACATCGGCGGTTTTCTTCCACTTGACCACATTCTTTGGAAGTCTTTCCTAAGTTTTAAGTTTGAGAGGTCGTTTCTCACTTATTTAGGCCACACCAGTCCCTGGTTTCCTCCATCGTCTCTACTACTCCTAAAGGCTTTACTTCTCATATAAGCTTTAGTTTTAAAAAGGGCACTTGTTTTTCCATCCCTTTGGCCTCTTGTAAAATCATAGACACCAGCCAAAGCGTAAAGTGTTTTTCTCCCTAATCACATTTCTAACCGTGAACAAGTAAAAAATGCGCCGAAGTTTCTTCGGCGCAATCGAGTTTTCTGTACAGCGTATAATGCTGTATGAAATTCAGCCACGGCCCTGTGGTGGCCTGTGTTTTTGGCACCTAAAGCTGTGCCAGACGCACGATCATGGCTAACTTTAACCTTAAATAAAATAAAAACTACTGAGACCAGAGGGCTGTAGGTCTAATTTGATGTTTGATGATTGGAGGGTGAATGATCCAAATACCAATTTGCAGCCCTCTAGCCTCGGTAGTTTTTAAGATCTGAGGGAGGCCAAAAGTGCCGACTGACAGACAAATAGCCATCTCAATAGTTTTCTTTTACGAACAACTAAAACTAGCTCTGGCTGTTATGTCATCTGGTTTTTCTCTAATCGTCTTTGTCCTCTCCTGCAAAGAACCCCTCTAAAGTCAGTCACACTGTGTTGCTAAATGTATCATTTCCAGCTGGTCTTCTCTCAGCATCATATGTTGATGAATATGTCATCTCCATAAATTTTATTATTAATTTTGCAAGGTCAGCGAGGTTCGTGTAATTTTGATTCTTTACAGTATTGATTAATTTATTTTCAATGTGGCCTGTTTACACAAGCCTGATGAAAACTGGGAAAAAAGGAAAAGGAATGGTTTGACCTTTCACACTAAAAGTAAATAAAGGACCCGCCCCTCATAAAAGGGCCTGTTATAGGCACCGAGAAAACTAGAAGCAGGGAGGGATTCCAGAGTTAGTAGATGTGGCGGAGCGAAAAATAAAGGCTGAGCAACCTTACCTTAAGTGAAAATTCAAGTTGGAGTTAAACATAACTTCTTGTCCTCGAATGGAATGTCAAGGAAATATAATTTTATTTCAACTGCGTTGTAGAATCAAAAAGAAAGAAATCATACGTAAATTTTATCTATGTTGTCTCAAGTGAGAAATATTTGAAGATAAAGTTGATGTAATTTATTGAGTGCGAGAATGAAATGTGCAAGAAATTGAAGTGATGCTATTCCTATGTTCAGGAATGTAACTGTAGGAAATTCAAGCGATTGTTTTATTTATATCCCCTAGAACGAAGACGTTAAATATTTAAATTAGAGTGCTTTAATATATTCTGGATTGAAGGTTGTAATAAGTTGAATTTATACTTTCCAACATTTCCTAAAACATTCTTGAATACTAACTTCATGTTTTACAATATTTCATATAAGGAAGACGCTATAAGATTTGGTTAACACACAATGAAAAAACGCTGATGGAACAGGTACAACTGCAGCCATCATGTACATCTCGTCCAATGTCAGTTCCGTTTTGTACGTGGAGAGATGCTAGATAGTCCGAGACTCGGTATGGACCTCAATCTTCGCTTATATGGAAACTAGTCCGAAACGCTACACATTGGTGTATGCTAATTAGACGAAAAATCTTTTCTAGTAATTTCAATTAGTAGTTTGTTGTTTCGTAATGTTGTCCAGTTATATGTAGTTTGAAGATGGTAGTTGTGTTAATTTCCGTTTATTGATGCAGTAGCACTGATAAACAGTATTTTTGGTATTTCTTGCATTGTAAAGGTACTACCATTCTCATTTTCCCTTTTAGTGTATGATGTGTTTAATACAGGCTACTTTTGAATCATCCTGTTCATGTATTTTTATTTTTTATTTTTGCTATTTCCCAATTTCCATTTACTTGAATAGTTGTTTATTATTCTTTTTGTTTGTTTATATTCGTATGTTACATGTTGAATTTTATATGTTCCTCGCTGCTTAACTGTTTTCTTCACTTTTGGCCAATTACTTCTTAATACAATGGAAAATAATTTTCCATTATGCCTTTGACCTTTCCCCTGTTTATGTTATGGCTTTACTTGCTGACATTTATCAAGTCTCCCTTAATAATTAAGAATGTAGATTTCTTACATAATTAACAGTCTCTTGATGCGACAAACTTGCTCTGTTGCGCGATTCAGAAAAAGCCGCAAGACTGTCATTGACGTTTCAAATGATGTGTTTGTTCTCGGTGCTGTTTTATGCATTATAAACATTTATGTGTGTGTGTGTATATTATATATATATATATATATATATATATATATATATATATATATATATATATATATATATATATATATATATATATATATATATATATATATATATATATATATATATATATATATATATATATATATATATATATATATATATATATATATATATATAATATATCTATATATATATATATATATATATATATATATATATATATATATATATATATACATATATATATACAGTATATATATATATATATATATATATATATATATATATATATATATATATATATATATATATATTGGATGCCGGACCATGGCAGTAGAACTCCTGTCTGGTATTAGAAGTTCCGTGGTTCTATTCAGATGTGAAGTTATGAATAGGAACCAGCCTCATCTGGGATCAAGAATAAGTGCTTAATGCTAGCAGTCACATCCATAGAGAGTTACTTAAAAACAGAAGGCCTATATTTGGGCGCAAGTCCTTCCTTCTTAAGGGGAAAAAACCGTTTGGCGAAGGAAAAATCTTAACTTGCTACAATGTATCCTTTTCGCTTACAAGGATTGGCTAACTCCAGAAAGTGCGACCCATTTGGAATTAACCCAGTATTTTGGGACGAGGTTGGTGCTAGCCCTGTGCCTTCCTCCACTTCAGATGATACCCACTACAGTCGACCATTTACGAGACATCACCTGATCATTGTTTAGACTAAATCAAAAGAGAGAGATTTAGCGAAAAGTCCCTGCTAGGTTTGGCCTTGCCGGGGAATCGAACGTTAACCTCCTCTCTGGTGAAACAATCATTGTTAGGTCACCCATGTACACATTTATTCACATACATACACATTTTTGTATGTATTTTTTCAGTATTAGGCAAAACAACAGTCACTACCGCATTCTTACTTTGTAACTGCTGGGTCGTGGATGAATCTTCTGTAATGAAAACTTTCACAGGATTAGCTAAACTAGCAGGGACGTTTCAGTTGCAGTTACCTTGAAAAGATTCTACAGCACAGTAAAATGTGGACTAGGTTTCCCAAAGGTAAATACACTACATAAATTGCAATAACTTTTTCGTCGGCACAGCGAAGATTTTCCTAAAGATGTCATGGAGCCAATTTGACTTATAAATAAAATTCTGTTGGTTTATTGAAGGAGCGAAGTTTTATAAACGTTGAAAATGTTCCTAGTAGGAAACAATGCTGTTTGGGAAGGATCAGGTTACTTTAACTTTAGGGCTTAAATACACAAGATAGTTGGTTGTGTAAGTATGCTTCAGTTTTGTACTGTATATTTAGGCCTCTTCGCCATAGTAGTAACTAATATATTAACTTTGGGAAACTTAAGCAGAATACAGTTGATAAGATACCTCTTATGAAGTGCAGACTGATAACCTCCATTACAACCAGATGTTTTTTGTGTTTTGCTCCATAGCGTATTTTTTATTTTTTCTTAGTATCACACACACACATACACATACACACACAGATAGATAGATAGATAGATAGATAGCTAGCTCCTTTTCCCCCAAAGACAGACTTTGATAAAAAAAAAAAAATGATAATCCCAGTGTGATCCAACCCTACTTCACTCTATAACCCTTTATACAATTTGGTCCCTGTACCGAGTCGCTCCATCGTCTCAAAACAGGACCCATCGTCCACTTCTCTTGTCAGGATTTACACTGTAAACTCTTCTTCTCCTAAAAGACAAACAGGCCTTGTGAGACAGATGGCTTTCACCCTCCGACCCCGCAGAGAATATGTTAATGACATAACCTCTGTGGTGATGGGCGCTTATTTGACGAGTTCCTGAACTCCTGCATTTTCTGTTCTTCTAACTTTAAACGGTTGCTTGCATTCTCTCCACAAGCAGCTGCTTTGCTTGTAGTGTCATAGCTTTGTATTGCCTTGTAGATTGGAGTTTCTGTGTGCTTGAAAATTTAAATTTGTGCTTGCATACTCAGGTTTTTTTTTTCTGCCAACGAATGACTTGCTCCTTCGTCATCCGTGGCATTATTCTTTCTATTTCCATTCCTACCTTTCGCCATGAGCGTGCCTTCAGATAATTACGCTATCAGAAAGTAAATTTCTTTTAAAAGACTTTGCGTGATTCCGTGCTCTGTATGACCTGTTATTACTGCAATAACTAAAATGTTTTAACGGTATACCACTTCGTTGCAATCAATAACGACAGAAACATTCAGTAATTCATTATCTCGGATCCCCTATGCTACTCCTCAAGTCTTATTATATAATATTTGACTGCCATCTGTATCGATTCCATCAATTTAACCATTTTTATTGCTGTCTTTATTCATTTAAGTTACCTAATTAATTGACTTTACTATAAATCGTATTAGCCGTATTGGGATTAACCGTGTTAACTGGCATCTTCAAAACCTCTTATGATTCTTCAGTACCACCTTCAGCTTTAAGCCGTTGACACTAAACATAACCAGCTATGGGATTCAGGTTTCTTTATTGTTTTTTTGATAATTTTTAGTACCCATTTATGAGGATACCGATGGCACGGACAACTTACTGCCCATATCTATACCAGGCTTCAATTATAAGGAATAAAGTAGGTGGATCGGGTTGAGGATTACCCCAAAGCAATAGGGTTACCTTTCGGAAGAGGGGAAACCGTAGGAACAAAGAACAGCAAGAGTAGGAAAGGCATTCGAGTGGAGGAAGAGCAGAAAGACAATCTGCGAAATTGATTATTTTCCTTTTATCTTTAGTGGTCTTAACGGCGCCACTCATTCAGCGGATATATTCGACACCTTTCCGTTGAGCACAAGAGTTTCGCTGAGATGTTATCAGGTAATCCCTTTCACCTGATTTCAAGGCTCCCTCTCCCCCTCCCTCTCTTTCTCCCTCTCGTCTGCAAGAAAACTTTTTTAAATCGAACCGTGTTTTGACTATAGTGCCATTATCTAGAATAGTTCGTTTTGTGTTCTGTCTCGCTAACGCAAGGAGGGTG
>NC_089769.1:16557083-16567083 GCF_040412425.1 Macrobrachium rosenbergii | reverse complement strand
TGGTAGTTAGGGCTTTCCCAGAAATGTTTGCAGGAATTATCTATTAGCGAAAATTAAATAGCTCAAGTTAGGTTAGTTGGAAAGATATTTTAGTTTGGGCTTAATCTTAGAACACATTATCATAAATTGAATTACTGGAAATTTTGTAGTCATGGTTAGCACTGCACGAAGTAAAGTTTAATTATGTAATATAATAAATCAATGTGAGATTAAATATGCTTACGTGTAAGTATTAATATGAAATGAGTGTTTATAAATACAGGCAGTATTGTTTATATTCAAGGAAGATAGCATGGTATGAATTGTGCCAGCTTGAGATGATATACAACGAAATGTTTCGTTTTAGTAAGTTAGTATTGCACTGTAAACAAGAAAGCTTTCTTCATCGTATATGCATATGTGCATGAGGTCTTGTCTTGTTTTAGACATATGCCAGCATGAAATAACAGTATTAGGTATATATTAGCTTAGCTTCTTTTAGCATTGTCGTAAAGACTGATTGCAGTGTAGTTCAGTATTAGAAATTTTAAGCAAAACTATCCTGGTAAATTGTCTTATAAAAACTGTTAGCGTCAGTTAGCACAGTTTTGTAAACCTGTTGCCAGTAATAGCTTTTAGAAATATCTGACATAATTTAGCAAGGCGGAATATGTTAAGAACTAATGTATTTTGCTATCTAAAGAATATGCTGGCGTTAAGTAATCCAGTCTTAGAATTTAATATTTGTCACGCAGTGGGAATGCATTAGCGCTGGTTAACTTAGCCCATTAAAGTAAGTTAGCGGTGGTGGAGGATTAGAAAGGTAGCATGCTTTAAAGGTGTATTTAAAGTACGTTAGTGTGAGAATGCTTAGTATTAGCTAGAAAGGTGTTTTAGAAACGAAAGAAGATATCAAAATCTTAGAAACATGTAAACTTAGCTGTCTTCGAAACCATGACGATTTAATGAGTAGTCATAGGCCCTGCATCAACTCATTAAACGCATGTAACGCATGTTTGACAGATACCATGAGAGAAAAGATGGGCAACAGTAGAAGCCGAGAAGGAAAGGTTATATTGGTTTTTGTTCGATGATCTCAGTTAGTCGTCCGTTAACAAAAATCAACCATGTTATTTTATTTATTTTTTTTTTTTTTTTTTTTTTTGGAGACGGGGCGTTGTGTCTTCGGTAATAGAGACTAGTTGCCTTTCTCATGCAATTTCAACTGTCTACATGTCCGTCATTGAGATTGCTAAGAAATTGGGATGGATTTTTAGTAATTTAGTCTGTAAAAATATTTTAAACGTTTTGTTGTGAGCATAATGTAACTATTGCGTAAGTTAGGTCAGTAGAGTGGTCTATGAAGGAACATGAATAAAATGAGTGATGGTAGTTTTTTCGTATATCAAGGAAAGAAGGTGCTTTTTCTGAAACGTTCTTTTTAATAACGTAAAAAAAAATTTTTCGGATTCATTCATGATGATTTTTTGCAGTATTAAACAACATAAAAGTTTTTCTTATGGTAACTTTTTTTTATAAAAATCATTGATACATATTACTAATTTTTATGTTGAAAGCAGTTTTTTTCCCAAAATTACATGAACTAATTTCTGAAATTATTACGCAAATGTGGTAGTCCTGCCACATTGAAAACCCCTCTGAAAACAGATTCATTTCCTAATGGTAACTCGTAACCGAAGATGCACCAGCAGCAACGAAGTGCAAGAACTATAAATAGAGGGTTATGCAACGGATTAAATCTCCTATCTTGAGTCCTCAAGCTATTACAAATTCCCTCAACGTCGGGATGCTGTGCTGAGTAACCTAATGAGAAATGCCGCGGGAATTCAACAAAATTTATTGTAACTTAGATTGAGAAGTTAATTTATTCGACTTCTCTCTCTCCTTACAAAGCAGATATTTATGGATGTTTTAAAGTTAAAATCTTTCATTCATATGTCACATCGTAAATTCTGTAATGCTAAAAAGAGGGAACGTTTCTGCAAACTTAATTCCGTCTTTCGGCGAGAAAAGGCGGTCAAGGATGAAAATAGACTATTGGTAAGATTCTTCACATTACACTTACTACGAGCTCCCTTCAAGTTGGTGCGAATCGTCAGAGGTTCAAATTACGTGAGACTAGTAATATCACTGTCGTCAATTTGTGCATCCTATGTGACGCGACAGAGCTACGTATATATGAAGGCGGAAATTTAGGCTTTTATATTCTTCCTTATGAAAAACGAGAGTATATTTCAAACCATTGCTTAAACAGATATCACTAGTGATGGAACCTTTTGCGAGTGACTACCTCAGAGATGCACAAAAACTACCCAGTAAGAAAAGAGGGGGTGAAAACACACACACACACACACACACATACACACATACTCCACCCACACTCCACACTCACAAAAATAAGTCGGCATAAGGACTTGCCTTCTATCCTTTAAAAAGGCTCGTCATTGCCCAAGAAGGTATGAGGTGTGTTGCCGAGCACAATGAAGCACGTTCATTCTCTGTCTCTCGTGAGGAGAGCACCTGCTGTGTATCAGATACAGACATTCACGGATTTTGAACTTACCTATAAGTCAGAGGCCAATGAATGCCAACTCATAATTGCAGCAGACTTCCTTCCTCGTGAGTTTCATGCAGGAATCATTGTTCTCTCTCTCTCTCTCTCTCTCTCTCTCTCTCTCTCCTGTTTATGTGTACGTATATAGTATGTTTCTAGGTCTACCCGAAATATTCATATAAAGCCATTACATTCGTTCACTTCTTGTTTGTAATCATGTAATAACCTTATTTCGTTTATACCGAATTTTAGTTTCTCGTGTTAAACCTGAGATGGCGTCATATAGCCAGTCATACCAATACCATCGCACCGTACATTTGTCTAATACTGAGTATATGACTTTCTTCTTCTTCTTCTTCTTCTTCTTCAGCTGCCGCTCCTGCTTTCTCAGACTCTTAACTGCCCTTTCTTAGAAGCGGATATATCGCTTCCTCTGAAGTCGTTCCCTTCTTCTTCTTCTTCTTCTTCTGTCCTGGTTTTGGTTAGATTGGGCTTTCCAGCTGTTTCTCGTATAAAGGTCATTTTCATTTCCATGCAGAAAATATCTGTTAACAAAACGGAAAGAAGATCTCGTTAACAACGTCGATAAGTATCGTGATAATATTCTGAATTTCTCTTGTAACGTAGTTTAAGTTATTTTTTACAATATTTGGAAGATATTTGTTTTAGATGTATTAAATGCGCGTGATTTGTCTTAATATATTTATGCTTTATGAATTTTACACAGAATCAAACAACCTTTATATGATAAGTCACTTTGCACTGCGAACGTTTCCTACAATTCTAATATTTTTCACACGTGGAAGGAGAAACATACGAGTCGTTTGATGTTTTATTTCCATAAATGTTGTCTAAAGACGCAAATACATGCAAACGCAAGCATGGCAAGACAATACCCAATTATTTTACTGTTTTGTGTCATAAGTCATGTAGTTTGAGGATGACCTTTTGGGACCACCTTTCTGGGACCTCAGAGATCTGACTTTTCGACTCAAGCTGACACTCCAGTCACCCCGTCTAACAGTGACTAGTCAGCAACCACTTTGTTGGGGACAGTATTTCCTTGTATTTTCAAATCCTGGAATTCTCTCCCTGCTACTGTTTTCCCCTGTTCTCATAGACCTTCCAACTTTCAAGGAGGGGATTGCTCTCTCTCTCGCCCTTGGTGTCAGATCCCACTATTTTATGTTTTTCCCAGCTGTAGATTTGACAGTCTTGTGATCTGTGAGGTCTTTGGCTTGACTCTCCCGTTGGTATGAGGATGGGAATCCTTTAATAATCGTCATGACCGAGGCTGTAATCCTCCAAGCAGATGTTAATAAAATATCTTATTATTCTTAGGCTTTGTAAGAAGGAGCAATATTAAAGAGGATAAAACAGAGAGAGAGAGAGAAGAGAGAGAGAGAGAGAGAGAGAGAGAGAGAAATACTGAAACCTTTTGCACCCAGACGGGTAATTTAATAAGTCCTCGACTGACCGCTTGGCTCAGATATCAAGAACACGTTCCTCTTTTTCTTTTTTTAATTTTTCGTGTGCATTCATTGCATTCTGTGGAGGGCTCTTTGGCTGTTATGAGTTCAGATGAAGAAATCCCGCCCCAAAAAAACTCAAGAAGGTCCCCGGTCTGACGACTCGCCTGGATTTTTTTCTTAGTTATGTCCGCCACCGGTGCTGCTAAAAACATTTGTTCATTTATATGATATGTACTGTATATATGTGTGTGTGTGTATTTATATATATATATATATATATATATATATATATATATATATATATATATATATATATATATATATATATAAGTTAATGTAGTATACTGCTACACAGGCGCACATATGTTCACATAAATACACCCGAAACTTCTATACGAAGTTTGCGTAAAGAAAGCTTAAAGCATGTATTCCAGACATAAATAATTGTACGTAGGTCGAAAGATTAAAAAAGTTGAGGAAATGAGTCTACCCACCATTTTTGTAACTTAGGATTTAGCTCTCTCTCTCTCTCTCTCTCTCTCTCTCTCTCTCTCTCTCTCTCTCTCTCTCTCTCTCTCTGTGCCTCATATCCATCGGGTAACTGACTGGTTCCTTTTTTATCCTATCCTTGAAAAAAGTGAATCAGAGCTAACTGTCGACACTGAGTCCCGACATACCTTACCTTTACCTGCATCGGATCTACTTGAAAATACCCAGAGCAAATCGGAAGACATTAGGTCTGCCGGCCTGATTCTTGTGGAGGTCAATTTGCTCCTAATATGCGTTGAGTTGAGTCTGCATCTTCAGCTCATATTTGGAGTTCCTAAGAAACCTGCCTATCTATTTGCTTGTTTGTTTATGCGTTAATGGACCTGGTGTAAGATGTAATTCCTTATATATCTCAAAGTTGTGAGAAATCTATGGATTTTTTTTTTTCCCGGTCCGAACTTTTTTCCAGAATGAAAATTTCTGGTGTCCGTAGAATTTTTCTTTTATTTTTGTATTGAAAGTGAATATGATTCCACTGCAGGTATACATTTCTAACTCAATCGCTGTAACTTTCAGAAATCAATATTGATCGGTGTTTTTTAATTCATCGTTTACTAACGCTGGTTTTCGAAGGCTGGAAATGGCAGCAGAGTAGCAGGGCGCGAAGAGAGCTCGAGTGATTTTATGGATATCAGTGAATATGTAAATTAAGAATATAGTAAGAGATACGATCCTGATTAGGTTTTATGCCTCCATGCCGTCATTGTTATTGTGGATGTATCTGTGTCATTATTTTCTTTATTGTTTTGTCTGCGTTGGAAGTACTGTTGATTTTATCAGTACCCTATTGTTTATCTTTTCAAGTACGAGAAAAAACATACCCACACAGCTTTGGTATATCACCGAAACAGTGTTTTGACAAGTACCACCTCCTGCGTAGGGGCGTGGAGATATGGTTGATATAATCTTGGCAGGATGAATTTTGGAAGGTCTCTTGGTTAACTGACACCGCCCTCCCCCCCTGCGGAGCTTGTTGCAGCTATAGATGCATATGATCATAGCTATGATCAACTGTTGATAAGATCCAAATCCAGATAGCGAGGTAGATAGTGATCATATAAGTGATTGAAGATTTCTCACATGATATGGAAGGGGCTTGTGTAAGTGAATTTCAGGATTAGATGATGTCCTGATTTTTATCCGAATCAGTTAACTTGCCCTAATCTCTTTTGCTGATCCTCTTATACCCATTCACATGATTGCTTTACTGCCTCTCTTTAATAGTGATTCAAGGCGCTTCTTCGGCCACTCTTAGACTAAAAGGAACGAAATAGTTTCCCCATCGCTCGGGTGGCATCCAAATACCGACGTCGTCATCATATCACACATTCACTCTGCGGGGATTAGCGGTCATGATTATTGAGTTCCATGACTGTCTTATCCTCTAATGCGATACTTGCGATTTTTCTTTATTTTTGCTTTCCTATGTCGTCATAAATTCCTAACTTTTACGAGGTGGACCTGTTGCTCCCTTTGGTGGTAGAGCCAATCTATATTTAATTTCTGCTCTGTGCTTTTTTCTTTATCCTTCGTGTATAGGCAAGATGTTTTCACTGGGTTTTTCGGCTCATCGGCCATAGCTTACAAAACTTTTTCCAGGTAGAGTAATGGTAACGTTCGTAGTGAGTAAAGTTTAATGATAAGCAAAGGAAAAAGCAGATCTGTACAGTACACCTGATAGAGGTCAGTTGTGTCTATCCAATTATTTTACCTATTTGCATCGGCACTAAACGTTAATCTCCTACCCTCTTTTCACTTTTCTGTAGTTTTAAAATCCACAAGCACAATTCTTTCTTATGTCAGCTACCCATCATTTTGGAATGAAGTCCTTGCAGTTTAAGCAAGAAACCGCAAAGGAAAACAATAAACAGCATCAGCTAAATACTGAAGATATCAATTGCTTGTTGACTCTTCACCGAAGAATGCAACAGCTGTAGAAGCAACGATTTCTTTAGTTGTCTCTGTTGGTATTGTTGTCACTGTTGTTGTAGTCTTACCCTTCTGTTGTTGTTGTTGTTACACATGTTGTAGTGATGCTTGTATCTGTCGAACCGGCAAACACTAGCAGAAGTCGGATGATGGATTAGGGCTGGGTATGTCGTTGCTTGTAGACCCTGGTGTCTGTACACCATCCTAAGCACCAAGGTACAGTAAAGGTTGGCTTCGAAGTTCGCTCTCCAGTGCATCGCGCATATGTACAGCAGAAGTCGTGACCAGACCTCCCGAGCGTTGAAGTCTTTATGAGCCCTCACGAGTGTTGGATCCTTCACGAGGGGTGAGGTCCTCTCGAGAACTGCATTCTTTTCAGATCCTGAAATTCTTTCGGTTGTTTAGGTCCTTATTAGTGTCGAGGTACTCATCGGCGTTGAAGTCTTTACTAGTACTATAATCCACTAAAGTGTCCAGTTGAGAGCTAAAGTGCTCAACATTGTTGGAATCCCCAGTGGAGTAAAAGCCATTATTTTCAGGCACCCCCCATCACAGATGTTGGTAATCTCACCATCTTCTCGCAAGTTGTAAAGTCTCCGCCACTGATCAGTTTCCTCGAGTTTTCAAGTTCATGCCATTTATAAATTCCTTTTAACATGAAGTCATCGCTATTCTTGGCCTATCTTGAAGTCACAGTTTTGCAAGACATTAAAAGGGCAATGAACAAACACTATGAGATAGTAAGGCAAAAAGTTATCAAACTGCCGCGTGAGTTGAGTCTATCAAAAGGCAGAAACTGTTAAAAAGGCTATCAATAATTAGAAAATGCTGCTGTTGAAACTAGCAATAGGGAAACGCCCATGGAATAATACTAGTAATAGTTATAAGAATGATAGCGATTCTGATGTGAGAAGGATGTTAATAATAGCAATGATAACAACACAAACATTTAAAATTATATTGTAGTAATGGTTGTAGTAGCGGTAATAAGCAGTACTGAATTTAAACTTTCATTTTCACATGAAAACTAGAAGAAGGCCGTACACAAACAGCCCCGAGCGATTGACATGACGTAAATAGTAGTATGTAGTGTCCCTGCTTCTGCTAACACTGGTTGTTTTCAATATTACTAACGTTATTCTTCTTCTTTTAACGTGCTTTTTTCCCATTTGTATGGGGTAAGCACGATGCCTTCTTTTGAAGGACTTTGATTTGGCTTTTGGGGTAGACTTTGTAGTCTCGACCGGCTGCCCTGCCTGTCATCGCTTAGACCCCGGTGGCGTATGTACATGTATTGTACCAGTCACCAGCGCCTTTTCTCCCAACAGCGAGGAGACGTTGCGCGGTTAGGTCGACAGTCGAGACGTGTTAATCGTAATTATATCGTATTGCGATTTGTTGATGAATCAATGTCAAAATTAGTGTTCATTTTAAAATATGTATTATATAGCTTAAGAGGCAGCATTGTGTTACTTTAAAATATTAAAATTTTTAAATGAAAATATGATAAACATAAGGTATTCAGTCATCACCCGGTGACTGTTGGGTCTCCCTTTCTATTTCTATTCATTTCGTACCTCGGAGATGCATCCGCTTCTCGATCATCCAGGGAGCTTGTCCTGTTCTGTGCCATCCTGGCCCAAGCGTCCATAAGAACCTTGCCCAGTAGATCAGATATATGGATAAATAATTTTTTAGTAAACGTCTTTCAACTTTCTTAATTAATTTAACCTTACATGAAATCTGAGGAACAGATGTAGTAATTACACTAAAGAGGTGAATGGTGAGCATATAAAGCGCGAATCTTTGAACAGGTAGATTGACATAGTGCCCAGGAAATGCACGCTCACATATATAACTTTTTTTCCCATGTGCCTTTTTATCCCTTAGAGATGGTGTCAGATGTTTCCGGTCGTCTATTCAGGAAGTATTTTCTGCCATGAGGTTGTTAGTCCCATGGATGTTCATTGGGCTTAAGTGCCAAAGGCGTCTGTCATTTATTGGTGGCCAAACATCAAGTACTGTCCAGGCCCAACACGACCCAACTTTGTTGATCGAACGACCAGGAGTACATTGAACGTGTTACTGCAACACACACACACACACACACACACACACACACACACACATATATATATATATATATATATATATATATATATATATATATATATATATATATATATATATATATATATAATGTATTTGTGCACGTATGTGCAGGGTTATGTACATGAGCATTCTGGTATGTCTCGTGAATGCTCGCAGCATTACATAAGAGAGGTTCCAAAAATTGCACACTGTCTGCTGCTCTCAACGTCTCCTTAAAATCTCTTGAGTAATATCCTGTCGTGTGACAGTGTAATTTGTCCGAACAATTGTGGCCTTAAGTAAGCCGATAGCGTGAAACAGCTGCTGCTGCTGCAGAAAAAGTTCAAAGGTCGTCGCCCAACGCTGGTGCGACTTGCCAGTGAATCATAGGGAAATTGGTTAATTTTCAGAAGGTGGGGAAAAATGCTTACTGACGGGTGTGTGTGCGGGTCTATATATATTTGTATAAGTAAAGTGAATGCAGGGGATGGGGTTGCGAAACCATACTCTCATCAGACAGGATAATGTCTACTGTGGAGGGACTGTATGCTAGCACGTCTAAACTTTTTTGTCAGTTGCTACTCCATGCACTGACCTAGCTCAACCTCACTCACCTTTGCATATTAGATGATCAAAGGAAAATGCAATTCTATATATGTATATGCATATATATGTATATATATGTATATATATATATATGTATGTATGTGTGTATGTATATATAAAAAGCCTTAAACCTTGTTTTACGGGGGGGTGGGAGGGCTCCATACGGTGTTAGCCTTCTGGTTCCCAGTACTTCTTTTGAGGTAAGGATGTCCGCTCCATATTCTTCCTCACAGTGTGGCTTACCACAAAACGTTCTACCTGAGTTGGAAAAAGAACCTGGCTCTCTGGTTATTGAGGTAAATGGAAACCATGAAGCTCAGACAGTTAATGTTAAGAGTGGACGGTGAAAGAAAGAAAGAAGTATATTTGTATAGATATTAGAGAGTAAATATTCCGGATGCTTATAGAACGAGAGAAGAGATCAGTCACCAAATAGGTAAAGGAAGGAAGGCAGCCAGCTGGATGTGGGGAAAAGAATTGAACGGAAACTTCTGAGTTTCTTTAGGTTCCTAGGTGGAACGTATGAAGAGTTGGTTGAGCTAAGTCTCCCTTGTGGAAGTGAAATGTGGATGTTCAGTTCAAAAGTAAGAACAAAAGTGGAAGCTGTAGAGAAGTTTACATAGTATACGCTGCGTAAGAAAAATTGATGGGTTGCCAATGTGGAGGTAAGTAGGAATGGTAAAAGGGTTACTGAAGGATGGAACAAGAGTTTTTAGGGGTGTTTAGATCATGCAGAAATAAAAGGGGTACTGAAGGATGGAACAGAGTTTTTAGGGTGCTTACATCATGCAGAAATAAA
>NC_089769.1:16502083-16552083 GCF_040412425.1 Macrobrachium rosenbergii | reverse complement strand
GCTTCCATTTGAAATGAATAATTTAAGTTACTCCTGTTACATTTCACTTTTTAATTTAGTATGTTAAAGATAGTTTACGGTTCCGGTGCTTAATGTATTATACTGTTATATAGGGACTCTTTTAAATGGAAGTGGAATTCTCTTTTCTTGTATATTCTGTTAGGAATTTTCAATGACTGCATTTAAATACTGCAGAATCTGTCAGGACATTTTTAACTTAGTATGTGGTTTTATTTCAGCGTATATTTTACGTAGACCGGCTTTAATTTCCATTGGCGTTATATTTCGCCTTCATGTATTCTGTAGATGCCTTTTTTTACCTTTGATGGTATATCAGTTTCACAAATGCTGTTGGGGACAGCTGGGCAGTTTTAGCTCCCCTTAGTCTCCTCTTTATGCGTCACTTGATCGCTTAAGGATTTTTAATTTCGTTTCTCATTTCAGCTTCATGCATCCCTCCTTATTATTGTTGCCAAACGATGTATTTCAGCTTCATGTATTCTTCCTTGTCTGTATTGCCAAACAATGCTCAGTAATATACCCTCTTTGTTAGAAAACAATTTGTCATTCGAGAAACCTTCTTTGTTATATATTTGAACATGTAATGGGACGGTTTGGCTTCTAGGAGAAATATATATAAAAAAATGACAGATTAATATGAAATATCTTATGAGTCCTGTTGACAGGTGACTAACCCTGCATTAAGACTTTGTGTAAATTTTGTCGGTTTGTCATTTCGATTATTGATGAGAGGCAAATCGAAAATTGACCGAGGGATCACGATGTAATTGGAAAAAATGTTTATGTAGGTTATGAGTTCTACCTAGAGAATTTTGGGATCTTTCCCAGATAGTGACCCCCAAGGGTTTTAACCCTGTATGTATCCACCTTTGCGGCGTGTTTAGTACAAGCCCGTTGGGGATGACCGTAAAAACATAAACAACAGACTGTAAATATCGTAAAGATAATGACCCCAAGGAAATATTAGTCCTGGTTAACGACCTCCGAACTTTGCTGGGGTCACTATCTAGGAAAGATCCGAATTTTGTAGTGATTTTGTTTAAGTCCTTCGTTTGTTTACCGGTCATCGTCCCTCAAAAATTTCCTTAGAGTTAAACCGTTAATAATCATCCTAGTCGTAGAAACTGACACCTGCGTTGCAGGGGAAAAAATGATTACAAGCCTAAGTGCACAGTCTGTAACAAAACTGGAAACGAAGCATCCACCAGTGATGCATATTTTAGAGCTAAATATTTTGCATAAACAACTTGTTGTGGATAACGTCCATTTTAGATGTAAAGTCGAAAGAACCTACAGCTCATTGAAGATCGTTTTATTAATATACATGCCAAAGATTGTTTCTCTTTGGTGCTTGAACTTATTCCGTAATATTAAAATAATAATAAATGGCAAATCTGATAGGTAGATACTTGAAAAGATCTTAGAAATTACATGATTACCCCATACCCATCGCTTTTTTTTTTTTTTTTTTTTTTTTTTTTTTTTTTTTCAGTAACACGTCTTAGCTTCTCTATGATAGCTACTTGGTTTGGACGAGTGTCCCACTTCTAGGAATTAAAGCAAGCTTGGTGTCCAAGTGCCGTGATGAGACGGGTAACTATACTCTTTCCAAAGTTCTCGGAGATGAAGTCGTTTTCAAATCAATGGCTGGCTTCATTGAAGTTTGTGAAGGAAGCTGGTTTATTTTACAAGTTAATTTTTATTCATTCATTATATTGATTTTTTTGTTTTCAGTTTCAGCTTTGGCCATTTATATACCCACTGTTTTATGGTTCTAAGCCGTAGAAATGTTAAACTAAGAGAGGCAGCAATGAAATTATTTAGCGTATGAGCGACCGTAATCATTAGAACGCCGTGTAATAGTGGTAGATCAATCAATCAGTTACCTTTTGTTAGTAGCCTGCCTTTCATGTTACCGCCCTTTCATTCCGGTCTTTTGTTTTCGTCTAATCGACCCAGGGTTTTTTTATCAGTCGCTGAAAAATGCTTGGAGGAAAAACCGTTTGACTAGGCGAATGTCTTTTCATTATGGACATGAGAATAATAGATATTGGGGAAGATTTTATCGTTTTCGATGCGGCAGATACCGTAATAACACCTTCATATTTCTTTCTTAACTACACGACTACAGATTACCTGCTACTGATAACCGGCCCGGCCACTAATTATCTCACCTGTAGCGTTTATGTGACCTTGGAGGGAGGTCTGAATTATACTACGGTGGATGGTTAGGTAGGCTTGCTATCTCCCTTTCCACCCATAAAAGAACTGTCAGAAAAGGAGTATTCTCTCTCTCTCTCTCTCTCTCTCTCTCTCTCTCTCTCTCTCTCTCTCTCTCTCTCTCTCTCTCTCTCTCCTATATATATATATAAAATATATATATATATATATATATGTGTGTGTGTGTGTGTGTGTGTGTGTGTGTGTGTGTGTGTGTGTATATGTACAGTAATGTATAAATGTACGTGTGTATATGTATAATTATTTGTAGGTCAACTTATTTCTTATGCTTAAAAACTTCTGTCGCTTTCTCTTTTCTTTGTAGAAGCTCCCTCCTTCCCCTTCTCTTTCCCTCAAATATTCTCCCTCTTTCTCTACCTTTACCCCCTTTACTCAAACACAAAATTACACTCACTGCATCTAGTTCACGCAATATATATATATATATATATATATATATATATATATATATATATATATATATATATATATATATATATATTATATAATGTACCCACGGACAGAAAATTTGCACATACGAATGAAAACAGGCAGACTGCAGCATTTCTTTGAAATACATTATAAACACACAACAATACACATACGTACGTGCTCATAAACGAATAAGATGGCAAACCAAAACAAAAAGCAAGGTCCAAAGAAAGAGAATTCCTGAAGACAGTTCATGGTTGAGCGCTGTGGCATCATTTGCAGAATAGATTGCGCTATTTGTCAAGCAGTGCGCATGTGCAGTTCTTCCTTGACAGTTTAACTACTCACTTGTCCCGGTTGGAGTCTCACCCTACTTGGATGGCCTGTGTTCCTATTCATGGTAAAAAACGAAGAAAGCAAACACGCTTGCCCTAAAATGACGTGTTGTGTAAACAAATGAAAACATACACTAATAGTCGGCAATGAGATGTTTGTTGTCTGAACGATGACTTGTTCGTCAACTGCAGCCGTTGCATCCATCAGTATGCTGAATAAGTAGGAAACGTGCACTAAATGGAAATATAATCAGAAACGTCAACTCGTAATAATAGCATGATCAATAGTCTTAGCTCGTAGTTAAAAGAAACATGCTCTGTGATTAAGCAAAGGTCACTAAACAAAAATTGCAATTAAAAGACTGGACTGTGGAAAAAGGCTGCTATAGAGGAATGGCAGTAATTATAAGGAAAAGGTGGTCAAAGAAAATTTGCCATATACAGTTCACTAAGATGAACAGTGGAAGTGAAGGATCGTCTCATCAAACTTCCTCGGAATGTTGTATGATTTCGTCCACTTTCGTCATTATTTTGTCGTTACATAGGAATGGCACAAAATACATCACATGCTAAAATTGGATTTTAGAGGAAGATGCCTACAATGACAATTTACGCCTGAAAGTTTTGTAAAACTACACGTAAAAGAGAACGAACAGTTTGACCTTTCTTTGGCCAAGCACATTACACTTGTCTAACAAGTCTACATTACTGTGTTACCTCCATGAGAGAATACTTCCATGGACGACCATCTCCATCAGCGAGTACCTCCCAGAGGAGCGAGGTGGTCCCCGGGTGTGTGGCATCCCACGAGAAACAAATGATTTATTCTGTCTGGGTGTTAAACGAAGACCCTGATAAATATCATCTACGACGGAAACCACTCGGGGAGAATGACAGCATCAGCTTTTTAGGAAGAGAGAGAGAGAGAGGGGGGGAAGTGAGTGAGTGACTGTATGGTAATTTGTCAAGGTTAAGGCTTTGTTGCCTTATAAAACAACGAGGTAGATTGAGGGGAAAATATGTTAGTGATGTTTTAGACAACTAGGTAGACGAAGAGAGAAAAAAACTTCTTAAATGTGGTTTTAGCTGGGAACAGTAGTATAATTGCTCTAGTTGATATACGTGACAGAACTACTACTTTATATACTTTCAGCTGAGAGATATATACACTTTCAGCTGAGAGAGAAATATGTTGGCATAATCTTTGTGGTCTCCTTCCGTTACCTTAAATATATGCCAACGTTTTCATTTTCCTTTTTATCATAAGTTTTATTTCTCCTCTTGGAAGCTATTCGAAGTCTCTTAAGGATGTTTTATTAACATTAATTAATTCTAAATTTGCGCATCCATTTGTAAAAAGAAAGATTTATGGGTCAGTCGACTTGTAATATGCCTTTTTCCCTGATATATCACAGTGAGTGGGGATGCCACGAATTTATCTGACGGCCTGCAGTTTACGTATAGTAATAAACTGATTTTTTGTATTTGAGCAATAAATGTTTTTGAAATCGCAAGTGAAATTGAAGGAATCGCAGGAAAAGTAACAGGAAGAGAAGATTTGCATAATAAAGGTTAGGCATATTAATTTTGAGTAGTTGAAAAGAAGTGTAAAATGTAATTGAAAATAATCGAATGATAGAAAAAATATATAACATAAAGAAAATAGAAAACTTATTAAACACAACCATGTTACTTCAGTGTAGTATTGGATTGTTTGTGATTGTTATCATCATCATCGTTAAATTTGCTCGTTGGATTGCCTTTTATTTTCCCGGGAACCACACCATCGATCATGCTCTTGCTATGTTGCTGTACGTTGCCTTTGCATTGGTGCCGAGGAAGTGAAATAAGTCTGTTATCATTAATATTTCTACATCAGTTACCAAGGCTCTGATTAGACTTAGTCATAATTAGGACCTCTTGGTAAAGGAATACCGAGCCACTTGTAACACGATTTCCCAGTTGCACATTGTTATAAAATTATTAGAATGAATCCATAAAAATTTTATTCGCGCGTAGATATGCATATCAAATTAAAATTAGAATTTTAAAAAGATTACTTCAAACTTTGCTATAAAGTAAAAAGAAACGATGCACCGAGCGAGGAGTAGAGACACATGCTACATTGTTGGAATGCTTCACCTAATAAGTAACTCTTCGGCCGTATCGCCTTGCCAGGGGCCGCGTGTGATTAGATGTGATCATTCATGTCAGAGACCTCATTGATAAACAATTAAAGACCGTGTGTGTAATAAGCCACGGACCGACCTTTTGTAGGTATAGGAATGGCCTGTAGCAAGGCTTGGTAGGTGGGTTCTTAAATGAAGATGAATGGAGAACGAAAGGTATAAATGTTTTATGAAGAAGAGGTTTTTATTTAAATTCTGTTTTGTATAGTTTTCATTAAATATTCGTTTTTAAATTTAGTGATAAGAGAGCCAGGTGGGCGTAAACAAATGGTGGAAGAGGAAGCCAGAGAATTTTATGGAATTTGTCTCTTTACCTTTAAAAAATTTACCATATTTATTTATATTAGTTTTCCTTTCTATTTAGGTACTTGTAGTAATTGATTATTAATTAACTTGAAGTTTTTGCATGTAGAATAATGGAAAATATTTAAACATTTATGTTTTCGTGTGACTTTTTATATATAATTGATCATTTTTTTAACTGACTTGAAAGAAAAAAGGTTAATGATTAATTTCCTTTGTTTTGTGTGCTTTCAAGTTTTTTTTTTTTTTTTTTGGGGGCTGGCCGGGAAGGGGAGGGTCTTTTGTACTGCGGTGTTTGTAACCTAATTACTAATTGACAACTAACGTAGTCACCGTAAATTAAGAGCGAAATAACGGCAAAGTGAAATATAGCTTGGCATTTCATTTTTTTTTTTTTTTTTTGCCAACTGAATTTTTCAAGTGTAATTTTTCATTATAATTAACCTTTTACCTTTTCAAGTGACATTATCTTTCTTTGTTACTTCGACAGTGGTGTTTAAAGCCCAGTGATAAATTAACAGCCAAGTCAAGTAGCCATATTTCATATGTAACAACGGTAAGAAGATAATATATACACTTGATCCGGGGGGGGGGGGTGTGTGCATGAGGTGGTCTTTTGAGGGCGTGTGTGGTGGGGGGGTTGGGAGGGTAGGGTCGCTTTGACTGTGTGGGTTTGGGACTTCAGAAGAGCAGACTCAAATGGCGTGTTACTAACAATCCTGATTATTATTACCAGAGTGTAAATTGTGATAAATGACTTCTGTTCGCTGTTAAAGAGTCGTGTAGTGGACTTTAGGAGCAGGCAGATAGACGATGTGAGGTAGAACAGAACCAGCTTCCAGGCAGAGAGAACGGGGTGTGCTACAGCATAGAAATCAGGGACGAAAATAGAGAAGAGTCAGTACTGTTTAGAAGAGTGGTCAAACCCACTTGGTATTTTATGGCCGCAAAGGACTGTGAATTGGCGGCCTCTTAGGAGACCACTTGGCAAGATTAAGGACCCAGTTTAGCCGTGCATGCCTAAGATTTTTTTTGGCTTTCACGCCAATCAATTGCGCTGATGTACTCTTGCTCACCTCTGGTATGACTTTGATTCCTGCTGTTTGGTTTCTCCTCCAAGTAATTAACATAATCCAATTAAAAGCAGTCAAGTTGTTTTGAAAACTGATTATTTTTATTTCTCTTCCGTAAGTTATGTAGAGCTATAGATTTGACTCTTCGTCAAAGGAGCGATGTAATCCTGGCAGTTCACCTTTTCCCCTTTTGAAACCTAAAGGTCATCGTTTCCTTCTCTAAGTCCCATCCCGATAGGCCACCTTTTACATTAAAACAAAGAAGAGGTCAGCAATCGCTGTTCTCTGGAAGCTACATAACACTGGGCGGTCGGCCCTCTAACGCATTTACTGTATCAGTATCAATGTTCACCAATCTTAGGGGTAATGTATCACTCGGCGAGCCACTACTCTCGTGGACGCTTTTCTCACACTTGTTGGGTCACTGTCAGTCTTCCGTTATCCTGGTGGTGATTGAAACACCTGACTTACTATTAATTCCAGCATTAACAATGTTTAGGTTAGCTTTTTAGAATGGACGTGTGGATGAAATTTTCTAAACGAGGGACATCACTGTGTGTATATTTTCCGTGGTTTATTTAAACTTTTCTCTTTAGACCCCATAGGGGGTTAGTGCCACCAGTACACCTCATGCAGTGCACAGTAGGCATTACTTAAGGTTCTTTGCAGCGTACACCTTCGGGCCCGTAGATACAACCCCTTTCATTCCTTTTACTGTACTTACGTTCATGTTCTCTTTCTTCCATATTACTTTCCACCCCCTCCTAAAAATTGTTTCATAGTGTAACTGTGAGGTCTTCCTCATGTTACACCTTTAAAACCTCTTTTACTCTCAATTTCCCTTTCAACACTGAGAGACCTCATAGGTCCCAGCGCTTGTCCTCTGGCCTAAATTTTATATTTCAACCTAGCTGACCAACCTGGTGCTGCCTGGGAAAACTCTGAATGACAACTGATCTCTCTCTCTCTCTCTCTCTCTCTCTCTCTCTCTCTCTCTCTCTCTCTCTCTCTCTCTCCTGTTAAGATAGTTGCTTCATTTACATTGGCCAACATTTTTGACATTTTATATATCGCTCCTTCTCACCTCCAATTCCTATCAGGGCTGAACTTGGACTTAAAGGGCATCGGGAGTGTCACTATATTCATCTCACCAACCTCGAAAACTATAGATTAGACACTAATATCTGTCATTTTTTACATTTTACTTGTTCACTCCTTCTCACCCCCAATTCCTATCAGGGCTGAACTTGGACTTAAAGGGCATCGGGAGTGTCACTATTCATCTCGACCTCGAAAACTATGGATTAGAGACATTAGACAATAATATCTGTCTTTTCTTTGTTTTTACATGTCACCCCCTTCCTACCCCCACCCCCTTTGGTGCCAGTGATGCCTTACCCCCACAGTATCCTTTTCCAGATAGGAAGTCATATGTACACTGAAATGAGGTATGATAAACCCGTAGAATTTATGTGGTTGCTAAGTCTACAGACAGAACCAGCCCATTTCAGGGAAGCCCTCCCCATCCCCTTTGGTGCCCTTTGGTGCTAGTAAAGTCTTACCCCCCACAGTATTCTTTTCCAGATACCAAGGTTGGGAAATTGCTCAGAGTTATAAGTTATGCTGAACACATTCATTTTTATTATATATATATATATATATATATATATATATATATATATATATATATATATATATAGATTCCTTTTCTTAGAGGCTAATTTATCGATACTGACGATGTTACGTCACGGTTCCCTCACCTTTTGTCTTCATTAGTTAGGAGTACAGAAATACGGACGGTTGAGATGCCCTTCCCTTGGGATTTTGCATCAAACAAATAGGGGTTCCTACTGTATTAGCAATGATAGTAATTATTATTATTATTATTCACATCAACCACTCCGTAGAAGTAGTATATATTTATTGCTAAACAAGATAACCCCTTCTAAGAAATTAGTGAGAACTCTTTACAAGTAGTAATTTCATCTCCACACCATTAATTACCCTGAAAGTTACGCAAAACCTGCGTCAGAACAGAGGAAAGGATGCAAGTGAATAATATCACCGTTTCATATTATTATTCATAATAATAATAATCTTAATAATTCATCACTCATCATGACGCAGCGGGGAAAATTGTTATTAACTGAGCAAGCTCACTTCTGAAGAGCAGGATGACTATATGTGAAAAGAGAAGAACACTCAAGTTGCAAGGATTGTACGACATTTACAAAAAAAAAAAAAAAGCAATTACCAAACTAAATATTAAAAATCCCATTCATTATAAAGAACTAAGAGTCCCAGGTCCTCTTTCCTCATTATAAGTCGGTGACTTCGTTACGCACCTTTCTTTTTGGTTTTTCTTGTGTGCCCAAGCTATGTCCGGGCTGCTCTGCTTATCCAGGTTGTGAGACCATTGGGAAATTGTATTGGTGTTGAAATTAAACATATTGATATTCAATTTTCTTTTTTATCGAGATGAAATATTATTTTTTCTTCAGCTAATAAAAAAAAATTAATTGGGGAAACGCAGTGATGTAAATACATATATATATATATATATATATATATATATATATATATATATATATATATATATATATATATATATATATATTTTTTTTTTTATTTATTTATTCAGGTGGTAGGCCGTTCGCTCCAATAGCAGGGGTGCCCCAAATTAGATTGCAAAGCGAAACCTACTGCTTGAGGCATGTTACGTTAAATCCCATGTGCCTTACATGGCTTGAGAAGTTAGTTAATGGCGGTGAGCCGCAACTAAAATGAAGGACAAGGGATAACAACCTTATCCCAAAAGGCTTTAGATTGAACTTGAAAACCTACTGCTTTATGCATGTTACGTTAAATCCCATGTATATATATATATATATGATATATTATTATATGGCGGTGATATGTAATAAAATGAAGGACAAGGGATATATATATATATATATATATATATATATATACATATGCATATATACAAAGGTAATTATTTATATATTATATATATATATATATATATATTATATATATATATATTATATAAGTTATCTACTAACACATGTATTTATATATATATATATATATATATATATATATATATATATATATATATATATATATATATAGTATATATATTATCTACATACACACACACACACATATATATATATATATATATATATATATATATATATATATATATATATATATATATATATATATATATATATATATATATACATACATACATAAGTATGTATGCATTTTTTTAACTTAATTTTGTTTCTATAATACCGCATAAAATGTTGGTTTTCTATGACAAAGAAACATTAAATCATTGTAAAGAAAATGTGAAAAGTAGCTAATTATCCACTTTAAATAGATGCGAGCTGTTACCTGAAGGACCCTCATGATCTTTTAAAGTTTAAATAAGTAAAACATCATAACAAGTAGACAGTTATATTATGTCGTCTTCGAGGGCGAGTCTATTGTATATTTCGCGTGATTTATGAAGAAATGGTAGAGGTGGAAGGCGTTAACTTTTAGGAACAAATATATCGGAATTTTTATTTGCATCTCTTAACATGAAATGGATTCGGTCTTCAATTTCATTGACTTCAAAGGGGTGGGAAGTGGATTTTGACGGCTTCATAACTTTTGATGTAAGCCGTTTATGAATATGTTACGTTGCTATTTAGTTTTATTATTTAAGTGTTTTTTTTTTTTTTTTTTTTTTCCAAAAAGAAAACTGTTGTGAATATTTCCTCTAATTTGGCGCTGAAATGAGCATGTAATTTTATGGTTTAATCGTTTGTGCCACTAGATGTGTTTTCAGTTTGAGCAAGTTTCTTGCTCTCATATTGTCTTGTTTTCTCTAAAATTCACGGTATGAGATTTGTGTCAAATATATTGGTTTCTAAACTGAATTGTACAGACGTTCTGTGATTCAGCTCTTTGTTCTATAGTAACTGAATACGGCGTTCTGCAGTTTTTTGTTTCAAAATGCCTTTATGATAAGAACATTTTCTAAGCTTCAACGTAAAAAATCGCTGCTTTTTTCATGATAAATCTTTTGTTTTTGAAACATTTAGCACTAGAATATTAAAAAGACAACCGAATTTCGTTATTAACTTGTTTTAGAATTTAATCATCTACTTTACAGCGTCATCAGTGACACAGTGGGGATTAGTATCAGTAATCTTATCTTATAACGTGATATTGTCAGCAGCATAGCAAAGCTGCCATCCATTACCAGCACTAGTATATCAGGCAGTGCTCATGCATCTGGCACGAATCAATTAAAAGGACAGGATGTAACCTTGTCTATATAAAGACATCTTTGATGTCACTTAATAGCTGCAGGTAGCGATTAGCAGTGGGGGTTTTCTTCAGAGTGAGTCATGCCATTCGGTTTCATTCAAGCGGGAAGGTCTGTCTCTTATCTGTCATTTTCATTCTTGCTTCTCTAATACGTTGCACTCTCTCTCTCTCTCTCTCCCCTCTCTCTCTCTCTCTCTCTCTCTCTCTCTCTCTCTCTCTCTCTCTCTCTCTCATACGAAAATTCATTTGCTAACAAAAAACAAACACGTATTTTCAGCACCTATTCAAAATGATATAATATCGAAAAGAGCCCTCTAGACGAGATAACCTCCAGTACATTTTACTTACCAGTTAAAATTCAGCTATTGACAAGTTGCTTTTTTTCTTACAGTCAAGATTCAACTCCCTCCCTTCCCCCACATTCTAATGAGTTAAAGGTTTTTTTTAGCAGGTAAGATTTCTCTCTCTCTCTCTCTCTCTCTCTCTCTCTCTCTCTCTCTCTCTCACACACACACACACACACACACACACACACACACACACACACACACACACATTACCAAATTACATTCGTTATACTGCTTTCATTCAGTTTTCCCCTCTTTCACATTTTTTCATCTCGGAATTCATGTCTTTTTTTTTTTTTATTAATTCCTCGCATAGTTCTCCAGTGATAAAAATAGATTTATATGACCTCTGTTTCTCATTTATTTATCAGAAAATACAAGTTAACACACTTGTGTTTTCTCTAACTGTCGATTTAAAGACGCTTTAAATAACCGAGAATTAGTATGAAAGTAATAAAAACAGATTAAACTTGACCCAGATAATAAATAAAGTTATGGATTTATCAGCATCCTGAAAGGATTCTTTCTGTCTGGAGTCATTTCGAAAGGTTTCCTCAGAAGGATGCCACCGTCAGATACCAATGACGTCTGTGGACACATTTCCTTTTCCCTTACACAGGAATTCTCCGAACAGCTGAAGGATAGTCTCCTTCAGAGTCTTCTGATGAATTTCTGATTCATGGTGAATTGTGGATCGTAATTATGGAGGTCACCAATTACAGAGGAGAAATATTTTGTGTTGCTTCGTGGAAGGCACTTTGGTGGTTTCATGGCTGCGTAAGTCGGGACGTTTTAGCTTATGTTCTCTCATACAAAGAGAATGCTGGAGAATGCTCGACAATACGCGTATCATACCTTTGTCAAGATGTAGTATGACTTCTCTGCAAAACATGCACTCATTATGTGCTGATTAGTTTTTACAAAAAACTATGAATTGTCTCTCTCTTTCTCTCAAACACATACTCGCTTGCGCTTAGAAATTTGCCATCCATTAATCCACGGACTATTTATTCTTTCACTATCTCACCATCAGACTTATGCAAATCAACTCCCCTTAGTCATCAGTGTCCTATCAGGCTCTCGTGCAATTGCATTCAAACAGACAATTCATCACATGCAGGTCGCATTAAGGCCAATCTGTCACACTCAGAGAAGGAATTAAACTATGTTACCTTTTGTCTCACCTAAATCACCCTCCTCCCTCTCTTCCCTACCCCCTACCCTTACCACCCTCCTCAACCGGCCCATTCATAAACAGGTTTTGGTCGTTTTGTATAGGAAAAATGGAAGGAAAAAATGGCGATTGCTTTCTGGGCTTAATTCGGCGTGAAATCAATTGACTTGTTTTGAAGGTGGAATTGCAAGACGTGAAGGGCCAGTTTATCTTAAGGGGAAAAGAGAGAGAGAGAGAGAGAGAGAGAGAGAGAGAGAGAGAGAGAGAGAGAGAGAGAGAGAGAAGGTGCGTTTTTATCATTCAAAAAAAGACAGTCAGAACTTATCATGCAGGTAGAAAGAGAGAAAACTTATCATGTACTTAGAAAGAGAGAAGGAGAGAAGAAAATGCAGACAGAGAAAGGAATGAAAAAAATAAGCAGGAGTGGAACATAGTAAAAAGAAACAGCAGAATAGCAAGAGTTAAAAAGAATACTAAGAAGTGGGGGGGCGAGAAATACCGATAAATGGGACGGAGATCAAGACAGAGGGGAAAAAAAGGTAGATAAATATAGAACTAAAATAGAGAGATAGAGAAAGAGAAAGAAAAATATCCATAAACGGGACAATTACAAAGAGGAAAACTGGGTGGAGGAAACGAAAAAATGAGAGAGAGAGAGAGAGAGAGAGAAAGATGGGGATGGACGTTGCCACCACCTTTTTTCGAGGAAGGATTAATAAGACATTAACCAGCTGTGAAGGCAGCCATAAGGCGCCGTCCATCGCCTCGAGATTGGCGACTCTTATTTTTTCCTTTCATTCTAGACTTTTTGTTGGTGCCACCGATATCTGGTCAACTGCGGTTCAATTTCTAAGTAGTTTTATCTGAAATCAAAATTTTTTGAAAAAAGGTGTACCCGTATTTTAAATACCCTTTTTCTGTGTAATTTTGATTGTATTTCCAATGGGGTCTTGTATGAATGGGTTGAATTATTTTAAGAAATCAATCTACGAAATGTCTTCGTTGATTTTTATGATATCTTGGTAGCGACAGTTAAATTTCTACAATTGTTACCGTAAAATTTCATTATTTCTTTCACTTGTCAATATAGATTATGATTTTTAATCATAATTAAATAGTCAGAGCCACATTTTCATATGGTGTGGCTTCACCTGAACTCACTTCTGAGGAGTTACACTCTCACAATCATTTATAGAGAGAAAACATGTTTGTGAATCTGTTAAAAGATTTTATTTAAGTTGGCAGACTGAGATTACGTGCGGACAAGTGCGTTTGTACCAGGTTACGTAAATACTTTGGGCTGTGAACGTGGGCCTGCATCTGTACAAGGGTTTCTTAGAATATTTGTTTTAAGTACGTATGCCATGTGTGTTTGCACATATGCTTTATGTATATATATGTGTGTGCTTATGCGTGTATTAGTTTTTGCGTGCGTGTGTATTTGTCACGTATTTCGAGCTGTCATTAGTCATTCAATGCTGCAACTCTGTCGGGATATACCAATTGAAGGTCGTGTGCACTACGTACCAGAAATAAATCTCTGCGGCATTTGACAGTTGTCACGTGCCCCAGATTCATGTGGGCACTTCTAGTGAACCCAAGTGTATTTTGCAATATTCCATGAACAGATAGAATTACCGAATATATCAGAACGCCTTATTGAAACAGAACGCACTCGCAGAGCTTATGCAATGGTGCAACTTGTTCTGCCACCGCGTGAGTTTAAAATGTTTCTTATGCATCTCCTCATCTCTTAATTTGGGTTAAGAAGCCAAGTTTTTTCTGTTTGATTGTTACTTTATTTTATTCTTTTTCACCTGTAACTCTTTCTTAGATTTGCTATTTTTTCGTAGTTTTTTATATGTATGTATATATCAATTTATTGTCGTGTCTTTTCTTTGGTTATGTTAGTTGTGACCATTGACAGTTTTTTTCTTCATTTGCATAGTTACTGAAGTCATTTAAAGGAATCTTCATTACATGTTAAATTTAATTTTCACTAATGCTTCTACCTTCTCCATACTTCTGTCAACTTCAGTTTTACTCGTTTCTTATGCCTACTCCTGTTTGCTCACATGTGAATCGAACGTTCATCGAAGGAAAAGATGGAAAGGAAGAAATGAGCTCACTTACGGATTCTAGGGGCAAGTGGGCTATTTATACGTAAGGGAAATGAGGCAGCTAATTAAGATAAGGTCTCCCTTAATAACTGACTGCTACTACTTTTATCGGTCACATTACATGTTTTTATGCCCTTTTTCATTTTTCTATCCACTACTATTGCTACTGCTCTTGCTACTATTTTTTTTATAGTGCTTACCTGCTATTATTATAATACTATTTTAATACCACTTCAACTATTACTGATTTTCTTTATATGTGGTAATCTAATTTTTGCTCTATGTATACTACGACTATAAATGCTACTGCAGGTGTTACTTCTACTAATTTTTTTTTTATAATGCCACAACTACTACTGCTGAACTATTCTTATTAGTAATGCCATTACTACTGCTGTTGTTCCTGCTGATATTTTCTTAAGAACAACCGTGCTATTCCTTCGCAAACAATGCTGTTCAAATTCTTCTGACTATATGACGCCACACGTGCTCACCCTGCTTTTTATCGGTCTTTTTTTATGTGTCTGCGCGTTACGTATCCCTGCCCTTCGTGGATACGTAGTATGCATAAAGTTATGTTGGTTCTCCGTGGCCCCTCCTCATTAATCATGAGAATTAGCAACAATGACTCAGTTGATTGATGAATGGACTTGATCCGCTCATTCAAGGGCGGTTTAGCAGAGTATTTAATTTTTTTTTTTTCGTTTTTCACTTTAAACCATGAAACAAGATACATTCTGAGTGGATTCCTCCTTTTTTTTGCGTTGAGGCCTACGGGAGGGGGAGCTAAATACTAAAGAGAGAGGACTGGACAAAGGATGTAGGGGAAAATAAAGTAACTTCTAGTGTAACTAGCACTGAGACATCGCAAACTATTATTATTCTGGGACTTACCAATGTGCAACTAAATGTTTGTTATAGAAGTCGGACGGAAGGAGAAGAAGGAGAAGAAAGCGAAAAGATAAAGAGGGTGTCTCTTATTAAACAGAACCAACAAAAAGACCAACGCCTCGATTCTAATGGGATAGATGACCAAATAACCTCTTCGTGCCAAACCTTCAAAGAAATGGATAAATAGATAAATAAATAAAAGAGAGAGAGAGAGGTGTTGAGTTTAATCCTAAAAGAAGCAATAGACAATCCTCTAAAGTGTGGGATTGTTATTGGAATCAAGGAAATCTTGGAGACTGAAGGAAAGAAACAAACAAACGTGACCAATTCAAAGTCTGTGTGACAGTGATGGCATACGGAGCAATATAAAAGGTAGCTTCATTAATATTAATCGGTTTTCTAAAAGCATTGCAGTTTTTATTTTAATGTATGAACATTGTTGTTGGATGCTTTAAGATCGTAGTAATGTGTTGTTATTGTTTAGATTTGGGTAGGTCACCGGTAAAGTTAGTTCCCAAATATTTGTCACTCCTTTAAACTACCCTAACTCTCGTTACCATATAGGCTATTGAATGCGAAGGTTAAGATCAGTAAACCAGAGTTTAAAGAGCGGTGTTACTTCATTCAAGAAAGATTCGTTTTTGTTTTGCTGTCTTCCTATTTTGTCAACTGTGTCATATTTCATCAAATCGCTTCTTTCTTTCTTGAGTCAGTTTAGGAATAATGTATGGTTACCACCGCCACAACTAAGACAAGCAGCAACTTTAACGGATTAAGTGCTGGAATACAAGAAAAATGAAGATATACATATCAAATAAAATCCATTGCAGCTGTATACCTTGAACGTGTCTTCCTGACAGACATACAAATCTGCTTCCTCTCGTGGATCAGATTCACTCCGGTCTCCGAGTTCGGTGGAATGTAGTAAATCCAGTGAGTGTTTTTCGTTCAGCAAATAAAAATCGATAAGACGACACAATCATCTCGAACAAATTTTATGAGATGGGGGTTTAAAAGCTTTTTCAGAGTCAATTTGCTGAACATGTTGGACCTCTGCTCTTTTTTTTTCATGAAGATTCAATATGGTTTTCCTTATTTTTTATGTATACACATGCGTACATACACACATACATAAACACGTACAATATAAACATACATACATAAACACGTACAATATAAACATATATATACATGTACAATATATATATATACATATATGTATGTATATATATATATATATATATATATATATATATATATATATATATATATATATATATATATATAGATATTGGTGAGAGAGAGAGAGAATAATAATTCTTGTATTCTCCGGTCTTCGTACCTCTTCGAGAGTTTCTTATCCTGGAGTTTTTCGAGAGATGTTTGTTTCGATAAATGGTAAAGCCATAAGAAAGGTGTAGGGAGAGAAAAAAAAGAAATGAAACTGAGACCTGTAAATGGAAAAGCTACCAGTAATGGAAAATATATAAATCTGAATGGTGAAAAATCGGTGGCTTGTTTGTGCTATTTGCTCCAAGACTTCAGGAAAGACCAGTGTGTGTGTGTGTTTGTGAGTGTGTCATAAGGAATACAACCCGTTTGTGGTACCCCAATATGGCAGCTATAAAAAAAAAACAATATGTTTTTGTGCTATTTCTAATCAAAATATATATATATATATATATATATATATATATATATATATATATATATATATATATATATATAATATGGCATATATATATATATATATATATAAAAAAAGATATGTTTATATATGAGTGTATATATGGCAAACCCGTGATTTTGCAGATATCTTCAGAAAAGAGTGCAGGTATGTCTGTTTGTGAGAAGAAATTCTACAGGAAACGCTACGGTGTGTGTGTGTTTGTGTGTGTATGTGAACGGGCCATAAAATTCCTAAAGATAAGCTTTCGTGTGTTCGCGAGTGGATTTTGTAAGCCTACATGATTAAGTCTTAGGCGTGTTTGTTTAGTTGAAAGCCTTTGGGAAAAAACTTATGTGATCGTGTGTGCTTTTTTTTGTTTTCCTATAAATAAGCCCCATTTGCGTGTGTAGTTGTGAGGAAACGTGTGATCGATTTGGCAAAAATCTCCCGACGAAAAGTGAAATACAAAATAAATGGCGAAGTCATGGCAATTTTCATACCACGACTGTTAGCTAATCTCCTTCGTAAAAAAAAAAAAAGGACGGATAATATTCGCAGAGTCACAGAACAAACAAGAAACCCATTGTGTCAACAAACAACTTTTTTATATTCATATATAATTTTTTTTTCTTTTTCTTTTCGAGCCACGTGTAAGCGACACCGACCTTATCGCTTTTCTATTTCGACAGAAAGTCACGCCATTATCAGGATGAAAGCCAGGAACCTTTATGCAGAAGTGAGAAGGAATTAACCGTGAGATTAATGGATTTGCTGCGCAGGCCCAGATGTTGCCTGTCGTTCATCCAGAGAGAGCGGTGGGGGGCGGATGAGAGTGGAAAAAAAGAGTAAAAATAAGAGAGGTAGGGGAGGGGGAGAGAGAGTGGTGCAAAAGGGGAAAGAGTGATGGTAAGCAGTAAAAGAAGAGTGCGACCGAGAGTAAGAACGAGGGACGTAGGAGAGAGAGAGAGAGAGAGAGAGAGAAGGAAAAGGAAAAAGACCTAGGAAAGAATAAGACATCATTAGCTTTCCCTTTTAAAATAGGTTTGATGCATAATGTCAGATATAAATTATTCCTAGTGTTTTTCTGCATTACGTCAAGAAACACCCGATTTTAAAATGTTAAGGAAAATTGAAAATTAAAGTTGTTTCAGTAAATTATGCAAACATTAGTAGCTACAAGTGGGCATAAAAAAGTCAGCAGGGCCCCTAACTATTTTCACTTTTTATTATTTCCATTTAATGGTTTTCTTCTCTTTAATTATTTTGGTACCGTCCTCCACCTCTGTCTTGCAAATGGTTATATTTTCATTCACTGATTTCGAGGTAATATTTCAAGCCTTGTATGTAACAAAATTATTCTTATCTTTCAGATAGAATTACAGGCCTTTAGGTCGAAACTCCTATGCAGTGCTTGCTCAGAAAAAAATAAGTCATCCACAGAGTACCATATTTTGTCATCAGTCAGAGCTCACACAAACAAACATCCTGATTATGAAAATAAGCGCAAACCAATTCGAACGTTCTTGTACAAATAAACAGACACTTGCATAAGCGTGAGTATATGAATATTGAAATACAAGGAGCCTCTGCATCGATACAATAAAACATCAGGACAGTATCTAGTATTTTTAAGTATGACAGTACAAAACACCACTTTAAACAAAATTGTGAGCTTGTGTGTATGACGCGTCATGTTTGTGTTAGGTAATCATCACACTTCAAGACAAGTGGAAAAAATTAAGGTGTCATAAATGTGTTGGTTAAATGGTGTGTAGAAATCAGCAAGTCCCGAATAACGTTAAACGGTTCCATTTTTCCTTCTTCCTGTTGCCAACATTTGGCTCTCTTTCGGTGTTCACGTTTTCCTTATCTTTTAGAATCCCTTACCTTTGAGAAGGTAATTCTGGTATTTTCTTTGGAATTCAGCCTTGGCTTTTGGAGCCCACCAAACTTGCCTGTACATATGCATGTGTATGCTTTTATCTATGTATGTATTTATATGTATGTCTGGTGTAACCTGTTCACATTTCCAATTTCTCCAGAACCAGTGGATCAGTTTCAACGAAGCTGACGCGGAGGGTCCTTTTGCAAAATGAGATTTAGGTTTGGTTTTGGGTTGGGGTTGCGGGCATGATCTTTATAAGGGGAAATACTTAAGAATTCATGAAAATAGGATGGGATCATTGAAATGGCAACGCTTTCTCGAATCATTCCTATGTAAATTAAATTAAGTTTTCTTCAGATCATGGCACTGAATTACGCCTAGGGTTCCAGTGCTGGGAATTGAGCTTAAAATCCATACTCCACTCCATTCCATTTTTTTCAAATCATGACCAAATTTTGTAGCCCTATCTTGGATGCAGGATAAGGCTACAAAATGGGTCCAAGGGTTTTACATAGAAATATAAGAACAACTTTAATAATGTAATTAATTTGCCAACATACTCAGACAAAACAAGGCCATCGGATTTCACATCCATCAATTTTTACATTAAATTGAAACTTTGGACAACTACTGTAGCTTTTTATTTGTGAAAATTAAATTATATCATTTCTCCTCTTATTATTGTCATACTCGAGCAAAACGTACTGACTAAATGAGTGAAAATAGTAATTTCATTTCAAACGAAGTATAAGATCGAAGTACTTGGGGGAAAAAGAACGTAATTCGAAATTGTCCGAGATGAAATCATAAATTTCATTTTTTGCATGTTGAAAACCGGTCTCAGTTAAACTTTTTGGTACCGATTGCAGCGTTATATAGGTTTGTTTTGAATGTAGGTTTTTACACGCTATAATATATACAAACGTAGGCCAAGTTATGTTTTTAGCTACTGGTGTAGTAGTATCGTTGGAACAAATATTGATGCGTCAGTGAGGAAACTTCTTTTTTTATGTTGATCTACACTAACGAATTGCGAGATATTCTGATTCTGCACATTGTCTTTTCGGTAGCAAGTCTAATCTGGCGACGGTGAATCATCAAATCTTCTGGATGGCGCTTCTTTCACGGTAATCAGATTGAAATTCATTAACGTTCACTAATTAGAGCTTATGTGTAAAACAACTTTTTTCAAGCGTTCCGTTCGCTTACCTGGTGTTTCTACTTGGATATAGTGAGGAAAATCATGTTTTTTTATTTTTTAGTGTCAGTTATACTTTGCACTTTTCCCCATTATATATATCTTTGTATATTTTATGTTCTTTTGAATTCGTACAAAGTCTTTACCACATCTGGATTTAAACATTGAAAATTTGTGTAAATTACAAGAAAATGGAAGCACCATTTTTCGGGAGCTTTATTTTGTAGATTCGTCACGCTCTCTTTTGGTATTAGAAATGATCAGTTAAAGTAAGACCAAATTACCAGAAAATAGCCTCTCTCTTTCAGTAGCTTAAAATTGCATACAAATTGTTGGACAAACGGAAAACAGAAATAGTCGCCAGATTCTCCTCTAAAACTGATGTGTCGAATGACACAATCTTCAGCCTGGAAACAAATTAAACTTTTAACGCGAAAATAAAAACAATCGTTAACTTCTGCATAAGAGATCTCACCACACCGGCTTTATCAATTTGAAAAAAAAGATGACAGCTAAACTTGAAATGGAAATCATCATCAACTTTTTTCTCCTCTTAATCGAGATATCACATCGCACCAGCTTCTTCAGAAGCAGCTGTATCAGCCCGATTATCACAAAGAGCACTTAAGAGAGTAGCATTCTTTGTAGCTGAGCTAAACTGAACGCAAGCAACACAAGGCGACGGAATATATTGAGAGATTAGAGAGTCGGATTTCGTTGCAGATACGATTGTGAGATTACTGTTCTCTTGTTACGTGAAGAATGTTTACGAGGGGCGGCCAGAATTCGGCCCTTCGGAACGCATTAGCTTTTGTTTGTTGTGACATCCAGGAGGATGAGACTTCTAGAGAGTGAATGCTTGAAAATCCTACCCCACTGAGTTAACGTCGGTGTCACATGAGGATGCTTCTGGCATCTTGAGTCAAGGTTTGCGCTAGCTAGCCAATACTGTGGCAAAATTAAAGCTGCTGTGTTCGTTAAGGCAGTGTCATACGAACGTTAACAACCGTTATTGCATTCAATTTTGCCACCTAGATTGACCACTTGGTGCAAAGTTAGGCGACAGTGTTCAGAACAGTGTCAAATGCATGCCCATATGACACCGATCTGATAGTCTTATCAGTGGCCTCTTGATGCAGTGTGGCGTTTAGATGCTCGTGTGGCACGGTCTTCAAATGAAGGAAGAAGATAAGATACTGTACTGCATAGCTCATTTATATAAACAAGAGTGCATTAATTAAACCCTTTTTTAACTCATCTGATAAACGGAATAATACTTTAAAACGGTATGCAAGTTGTTGATGCTTAATTTGTTGTTGATTATCATGATTGACACATGAAGTGTATTCTTTAATTATCTAGAGATGTCAGGATGGTCATGAAAAATCCTGTGATTATAACAGAAAAAAATGTCAGATTTGTTTATTTCCTTTTGCAAGTAGAAATGTAAGCGTTATATGTTGCAGGCATTTATGCATGCATAAAGAAGTAATAAGGTTACAGGCTGCTCAGTTTGTACACCTAGGAAGACCGCGTTCGATTCACCAAAATTCGGAACCAGTCTTGTCTGTAGGAATTCTTCGGTTTCATAGTAAAGACCACAAAACCCGTTTCTCCAGAAAATAAGGACCCTGCCTTTATCATGTCTGCTCATGCATCAGTAAGTTCCTCATTGGACGGGTTGGTGCCGGTCTCAGCTAGCACTCTGCTGGCCCCGCGTTCGATTCTCCGACCGGCCAATGAAGAATTGGAGGAATTTATTTCTGGTGATAGAAATTCATTTCTCGGTATAATGTGGTTTGGATTTCACGTTAAGCTTTAGGTCCCGTTGCTAGGTAACCAGTTGGTTCTTAGCCACGTAAAATAAATCTAATCCTTCGGGCCAGCCCTAGGAGAGCTGTAAATTCAGCTCAGTGGTCTGGTTAAACTAAGGTATACTTAACTCATGCATCAGTTCTGTAATTGCTCTCGTTCTGACTTTGTTTCTGTGACCTCGTCCTCCCTGGAATCTCATAGGAAACCTGGGAATTTACTCTTTACATACACTGCCACGAAGCTACGTCTGTACTTGTTGGTCATATCGAAGGACCAGGTTTCATGAGTATTTCACTCGGGTTCTTGGAGTCTGCAAGTATGCCTTGTGTTTTTGGGAGGATTTGTAGAGCATTTGTTGTTTGCCTTTTGCTTTTAGAGTTGTTTCCTGCTCTCTTGTATGTTATATGCACGTGGTGTCTTGTTTTGGGGTTTGTTTGACATTGCCTGCTTGTTATGGTGTTCTTACGTTCTCAAGTTTGGAAAGGTATGTACAGTTTGCGCATTATGTGCTATAAAGGGAAAATCCATGCAGTCAATTGTAGTGACTTAGTTTTCATTAAAACTGTTTATAAATCTCTGATAAAAAGACAAACTAACTAGCCGCTGTAAATTGATCTTCCTCAGCTTGGATGCTAAAGCACCTGAGATCTGGGTAAAAATCAATTTTGTCCACCGACAAGAGAACTAGTTTTTCTGAAAGTTGTGTCGATGAGGAATTTTTCCGGGTTTCTTCCGCAGATTCTAAATGCTTTACATGGCTTCGTTGTAAACGCTCATACTAGGAAGATCAGTAATTTGCAAGACTGTGTAGTAATCAGTTTTACTTGAACAAATTATACTTTCGAAATATGGAATGATTTTGTATCCCATATAATATTGTAAGGACAATCCTCACGTATCTGTCAGTAACCGCAGGGCAATAAAAATTTTACGTCGTTTGAGTCACATGATATGGTAACAGGTGCAATAGTATTATCTAAGTGTATTTCTTCGTTACATCATCGCATTTCTCGTGCAGACGAATACGTTCAGTCTGTTAACGACCACTTCTCACGACCCCTATAGAACTCGCTGATGTGTGCATTATTATTATCATTTATTTAATCATCACCTTGCAAGTGAACGTATTATGCAGACGTGTTTTCATATACTTATATGTGTTTCATTGATTTACGTATGACCTGAAGTTTTTAAAAAGAACTTTTTATAGCCTCGAGGTTAATTTTCTGGACAGAAGTATCATGGTTAATTCACATTCACCGTTCTCGCTTTCATAGTTTTTCAGTTTCGCTCACGCCCTTCCCCCCGCCCTTCCCACTTTTTATATCTTTTCACATCCGGTCTACAGAGTGGGCGTGATCTGCGTCCAAATTCTCTCCATCTGCTCTTAAAGAACTTCCTGAGTTTCGGAAAATGTCACCCAGTCTTTTCAAAGGGGAAAAAATGCAGTGCTTTGTCGAGCCCGAGGTCATTTTAGATAGAAAAATCCAAGTGTTCAGGAAAATAAAGTTTGGGAGAAATTCCTCAAATACACAAAACAAAAAAAAAAATAATTTTTCATTGTTTTGCTCTTTTCTTCTGTGTTATGTCCGGCGAAGCAGAACTGACGAACGAAGTAGTGTAAACATACGAAATAGGATTTTAAAATAACACTTTGTTGTAGCGGACACAGGCACATACGATATACTAGTGAAAAATAGTCATGCTGGAAAATATTTCCTTATAACTTTAGGTGATTTCTTTTCCATACTTCTCTGTTTGTTGTAACAGTGTTAACTGTCATTAATTATTAATTATATGCATTTTGTTTCACTATCTTCTCATAAATAAGGCCTTTATTTCACATAAGATTCTTGTTAGGCAATATTATAGTTTTGGCTTATTCCAGAATATTGTATTTTCACCAGAAGATTGTATTTTCATTTTTAGTGGTAACATTTCCAGAAATTAACGCAAAAGACACTATTTGCACCTTCATTTTTAAAGAAATAGACCAAGAACCCAAAATCCCATAGCACTCCCGCGCATAGGTTATTTTCTGAGAGGTATTTTGCAATAAGGAACAACAGGATACCTGAGGATACCACAAGTGACCACAGGGTAAAGTCGACCTGACGGAACGAGCTAGGCATCCCAATCAGCCCCCTCAGCTTCGTTAGACATTGCAGTCACACCTTGAAGATTAATATCCCGTGGCCCGCGCGTGGTTGTGTTTCTGAATCCTGCCGACTTTCTGTGTATACAAGGATAAAGGTCAGTCGTATTGGCTGTCTGACTGTCATTTTGTCTTGTGCAGAGAGGTATAATTTGGTTTTCATTGCGTTTTGCATGATGAATGGTTGTTGTAACTGCAAAATTTACGTTTGTTTCTTCATGTCGCTCAACGCCATTCCCTCTCATTCTCTTTGACAAAGGTAAATGACGACGTATCTTCGTTGTGGTTGAATTTTACTCATGTTATGCAGTGTCAGGGCAGCAATGTTCTCAAGTCAAAGAAAGACGGAACAAACTGGTTAGGTCTGTTTGAAGTAATTACGTGCACAGCTTCAGTTTTGAATTTATTGTCCTACGGTGATTCGTCGGCAGGAGTATGCACTTTGTGCTCATTTTCGTGCGGTTTAAGATGCAATTAACTTGTTGCAAGAAAACGTTCTTTTCATCAAATACCAACCCCCTCCCCAACCTTAACACGATAAATACCCACCACGGAAATTTAACGTATTTGTTTAGTCTGTATCATAAAATGGGCAAAAAAGCTAACAAAAAATGGTATTTGTTTCGTATTTATGGTGTAGATAATTAAAGCTTATACTAAAAGCTAACAAGCTCAACTGACGTGTCTAGACTTTCATAAGGAGCACGGTTTGGGAAAGATGTCATTGAACTTGACTGTATTCCTCATAATTATCAATCTTTTCCAGTTCTTCACAATTTCTCTTTTGACTCATACCGTCCACATACAGCTGGATAAAATCATTCTGAATTTCTCTCAACAAAACGTAAATAATAAAAATAAGCTTAAACTTATAGCCCTTTTGCTTGTACAGTAATACCGACGTTAACATATTGTTTAGGTGCCACGTTGTCATTCAGCCCATTCTTTCACTCCATGTACGGCAAAGCTTTGGAATGGCTCTCTGGAAATGTGAGGGATGCGGATCGTCAAGCATCTGAGAGTCCATTGCCGAGGTCTTCTCATTTGTACTATTCTTTTCATATGAGCTTTTCAGTCGAGAAACATGCCAAGTGCCATTTTTAAAATATAATAAATTAAATTAAAAATACTTTGGCCCAGGATGTGTCTCGACTGAAAGGCTCATATGAAGATTTAATATACAAGAAAAGGGATCTTATATCTTATATATAAGCTTTTCAGTCGAGAAACATGCCATATGCCATTTTTAAAATATAATAATTAAATTAAAAATACCTGTGGCCCAGGATGGCGCTTGGCATGTTTCTCGACTGATGTAAAAATAGTTGGTTGTTAACTTATTTTCATATGTTGTTTTGGCCATCTGCTTTACTTGGACATGTTTTGCAAGCCAGTGGTCGTTAAGGCAGTAATAATAATGATAATAGTAATTTAACGAAATGGACATTGTTAATTGAAGGTTAGACGCCGTATGAGAGGGGATGATGTACAACTAACGTAGGGTTCTTGTGGTACATCAGATAAAAGATGAGTCAACGAAATGCGGCGCATTTCAGCACTACTTGTAAGTTGTTGAATAGACCGCACTTGACTTCAGAGCATCTCTCAAAGTCAGCTGTCTATTAATATCTTCATCTTGGGCTCCACCACCCAGCTAGATCTCATTAATCTCTCTCTCTCTCTCTCTCTCTCTCTCTCTCTCTCTCTCTCTCTCTCTCTCTCTCTCTCTCGGTTTAGCCTGACTTCTCTCTCATCTGGATTCAATAAACTTCAGTCGCTACTTCTCCATCTCTTCTGTCTCGTAGCGTGTAGATTATCTTTTTATTCTGTTTTATAATAAGAAAAAATGCATTTCATATGTAAACTACTTAGTTGCGAAGAAAAATTAGGTGTCTGCTTATAGTTACAGATTATATAGATATATACATATACAGTATATAATAATATATATAAATATATGTTATGTATATATATTATATATATGTAAATATGTATATATATATATATATATATATATATATATATATATATATATATATATATATATATATATATATATATATATATATATATATATTCGAGACGGAAAGTCTCGACCTTAGGGACATTACATAGCTTCCCGAATGTCTAACCAAAGTACCTCCCTTCTGCATACTTATATAAGCACCACTGGCAACGCGCGTTATTGTACACAAAAAATATCCCGATACACACTGCTTTTTATAATTGTGTGTGTTTATAACAACATAAATGCGTAAATAATACTGTAATACATTATAAAGACGTAAATACACAATATTTTTTATTTGCCAGTGGTCTTAAAATTAATAGGTGTCAGTTACTGTTTAAAAGTGTATATCTCATTGTTTGTGTTTTAAATGTCTGTGATCATGCTCTCATGTTTTTGTAGGTGTTTTTATTCTTTCGTCGTTTATTCATATTAGGTATTTATGTTGTGACAGTCAAGCTTGGTCGTATTCTTGGCTGTGACCCCAAGTGTATGCATATACTCTGTGTCGTGTGTACGCCGTGTGTGTGTGTGTGTGTGCGCGGTTTGGACATGTGATCATTGCAACTTGATTTACACGCCCTTATAACTTATCGCAACTCAGTTTTCATACAAAGAGATTTATATATAAACCTCTCGGGCACAACATGGCAATAAATAAGGGGTCAGAGAGAGAGAAGGGGTGGGGGGAGAGATCCTTTATCTTCACTGATATTTATAATTGAACCTGGCCATTCTTTGCTTGCTACATCTCTTAGTATTATAATAATAGTTGTGGTTCTGTCAGCCGGAAATTGAAAAGCAGTTCGATTTAATAAGACTTGTTATAGATCCCGCAGAAACTTTAGATTGCTTCAACAGAAGAATCACAATTAAATATGTACTATTAGGAAAGTATTAACATTCACTAACTTGTACATTGTACTTATTGGTAAATAATGGCTTACTGAATAAATTGAATCTGTTGTAATATTGAATGGCAAACTTGGGAACTAATCATTTTATCGAAAAATTTTCCCAATAACTTTCAAAATTGTACAAAAGACTTGTTTAGCTACCCCAGATACTGACAAATAAAATGAATTGCACAAAAGAACTATGCACAAAATATTTGCATTTGCAGATATACCCATGATTCAACGCGGCGCAGAGTATGATTTTCTGTTACCATGTTTATTTTACCGAAAGTTTTTAATTGATAACAGAATCTGAGAAAGAGGGAGGAGGTGCTTTAAAAGGTGGAGGAGTTACTTTAAAAGGTGGAGGGGTAGAATGGGCAGTAGTGGACTGAAAATCAACGCAAGCATAGCAAAGCTTATGGTGACTGAAAGGAAGATTTTTTATCCTTTACAGCTAAAGCAATGGAGTCAGTAGGAGATGTGTACTTGGAGAAAGATTTTTTATCCTTTACAGCTAAAGAAGAGACAGGAGATGAATATCCTTTAGTGATAGAAGGCAAGTTTTAGAAGGGGTGTAGAAGTTTTGTTTCCTTGAAGACGTATTGTACTTTGAGGATGGAGTTTAGGGAGCAGCAAGGAAAAGAGTAGCTGGAATGTGGATGAAATGGATAGAAATAGATAGACTACTGGCAAATAAAAATGTCTCATTAGTAAAACATGGGTACTGACAAGAGAAAAGGAAATTTTGAAAAGATGTGACCATAGAATATTGACATTCGTAGCCAGAGTTCGCTGGAAAGATTATTTTGCAAATGGAGAGATGTTGTATCAAGGGACTGGAAAAAAGATTAGATCTCAGAAATTGAGATGGTTTGGACGTGTGATGAGAAGGGATGGGAAACAATTTGTCAGGAAGGTAGTAGATATGGAAGTAGCAGGACGGAGACCTACAGAAAGGACCAGGAAATCTTGGAAGGAAGTACAGGTGAAAACCTAGACTGACAGGGGGTCCAAGTGTACAGGACAGAAGAGAGTTGAGAGAACTAATTTCACCTCTAACTTTAAAAAGTATAAACAAGTAATAAATTCGCCGAAGCTTCTTCGGCGCAATCGAGTTTTCTGTATAGCTGTTACAGCGTGTAATCAAGGCCACCGAAAATAGATCGATCTTTCGGTTGTCTCAGTATACTGTAATGATGTATGAGCCGCGGCCTATGAAACCTTAACCACGGCCCGGTGGTGACCTATCCTATATCGTTGCCAGAAGCACGATTTTGGTTGACTTTAACTTTGAATGAAATAAAAACTACTGAGGCTAGAGGGTTGCAATTTGGTATGTTTGATGATTGGAGGATGGATGGTCAATACACCAATTTCCAGCCCTCCAGCCTCAGTAGTTTTTAAGATCTGAGGGCGGACAGGAAAAAGTTCGGACAGGATAAAGTGTGGACAGATAAAAAAAGCCGGCACAATAGTTTTCTTTTACAGAAAAGTAAATGATGACATCAAAACGTTTATGATGATGGTAGCTAGAATTAGATTAACAGCCAATTATTACGATGATACAAAGCGTGGAGAAGGGCAGTATTATACTACTCTCGGAGTTTATTCTCCTACACAAGCATAAACTTTCAAAGGCTTAATACTTTTACAGAATGATGGGGAGTGTTTTGGAATGTTTTTTTTTTTCGTTAATTTATATATTTCTTAATATTGATGTGCGTCCTACATTGCTGTTTTGCTCTTACGGATGCCAACTTGACTTTGCCACTCCTTATCAGTATTTTTTTTTACTTAATGTGCAGTCATTTAACTATAATTGTAAGTGATCGCGCTTTTTTTATTTTTTGCTAAATTTTAAATCAGCTTTATCTAGTTGTGATCTCTCTCTCTCTCTTCTACGGACTGTACTAGAACTAGTTGTCTGGGAGTTGCCTGACCATATGCCACCTTCACACTGGTTCGCAGGCAGTTGGTACGTGTCGCATACGAAGAGGAGTTTTGGTCGACGAAATTCAGCCGAGTCACTCAGCGTATTATGACATTTGCTGCTAATGTTGGGAATTCTGCTCTCTCTCTCTCTCTCTCTCTCTCTCTCTCTCTCTCTCTCTCTCTCTCTCTCTCTCTCTCTCTCAGAGTTATTGAAAGAATATTCTGTTGACGTGATGATATTCTTCATCAACCTCTCATTTTTTCTCATGCAGAGTTGATTGAATTGAGTAGAGTTTTGTTCAAAGGCCAAGCGCTGAATGAGGTCATTCAGCGCTGAAACGGAAGCTGACAGTAAAAGGCTTGAAGGGTGTAACAGGAGGAAAGCCTCGCAGTTGCATTATGAATCGACTGTTTGAAGAGGGTGGAAAGTAAGATGGAAGAAAGAGAATACGGAAGGCTGTACAGTAAAGGGGACGAAAGGGATTGCAGCTAGGGGCCGAAGGCGCGCTGCAAAGAGCCTTAAGTAATGCCAGCAGTACACCGCATGAGGTGCACTGACGGTACTACCCTTCTACTGGGTCATGCAGAGTTGAGCTCGATCTCTTCATAAAAAGCTGATTGCATTACGATCATCAAAAAAGACTAAGCTCTTTTGCACTGCAAGCGGCATATAAAAACGCTATCACGTAATTAAGATTAACTCGTGTAGCAGTAAGATGTAATTACGCTTTACATTGAGCTTTATCATTGTAACAATAATAATAATAATAATAATAATAATAATAATTATTATTATTATTATTATTATTATTATTATTATTATTATTGGTAGTAATATGAATATACGTACATATTGCAAGTAAAAAAAAATACAGAATCAACACTCTTTAGAAGAGAATCCCACATACGAAAAAAGATAATAAACCGTCCAAGTGGCGTATAGCGAAACCCACAAGAGAATCAGTGATGCACACAGATCAAGAAATAAGCAAATAATTCATCTACAAATAAACACGTACAAGTTATCAGGTGTCTGTGGTCCAGCTGTTGGGTGAATATCATTCTCAGACATGCCATAACTTATGAATGTTAGTTTGACTTTGCTGCGCAATGTCTAAATGATGTTTCTTTTTCGCTCGTATAGTGATACTAACCCGGCCTAAACACGTGTGAATGAGCCTGGCCTTTTTCCAGTTTGTTTAATAGCTGAGTATATGATAGAAAGTTGGATATAAAATGTTGAGTTATGAGAAACTTCATTTCGTAATATTCCTTTTCGCACTTACGGCAGAAATTCTTAAATAAATGTAATGAATGCGTTTGATTATTTTGACCTCTTTCTTTCGCTGTTTTTATTTTTGTTTGCCTTTTTATTCATTTGTTTATGTGTTCCTGTTTTCATTTGTATTTCATAAATTTCTCCTCTTGGGTTTGGTTTCGCATGTATTTCATATAGGATTTGAAAAAAATTATGGATAAATATGCAAATAAAACGTGAGCCAAGATAAAAAACAAAGGAAAAAAAATTACAGAGAAGAATAAAAATAAAAAGCAAACGGAATCCACTACTAGGCAAGCGGAGTCTCATCTCCTCAGACTCTGAGCTGGATCTGGAATGACAGAAAATAATAGCAACCAACGCCCTCCGGCCATGAGCGTCTTCCACACGCCTTGTCTTTGGATGCTGAAGGCACATCTACGCCTTCCTGACGGAGGCCAAACACCTTAATCCCGCCTCAGGTGGAACCACCCAACTTGAGAGAGGCTTCTGTGTCTGTCCCGCCCCTTTTCTTCCCCCTGCCACTACCCTCCTCCCCCTTCCTTCCTCCCCCTTTCCCTCCCCTACTTCCCATCCCCTATTATTCCTCACAGCAGACTGACAGGTGAGCATTAGGGAGATTAGGTAATGTGTGGCTTTTTTAATCTTCCTTTATTCGGATTTTAGAGTTTTGATTCGTCTCCCTTTCCGGGTTTTTTTCTTTTTAGGCTGGGGTTGAGGTTTGGGGGTGGGGGTTGAGTTAGGGATTGGCTGATGTGGTTATTCAAAAGGGTGAGGTGTTGACTGTAAGGTACAAAAATGTTATTTGATAAATAAACTATAGAAATATATATATATATATATATATATATATATATATATATATATATATATATATATATATATATATATATTCTTATATCAGGGGAGGCTAAGCCAAACAGTCTCATGGTAGGATGTGTGGATAGAAAGAACAGTCATCTTATCATTGACATATTTGTTGATAGCTGCGCTTAGGGATCACCCACATCTCATCTTTTGTGGCTAAAAAGATACAAAAATAGAAACTGATTAAAACTTACAACAGAACTTACAAAATTAAAATGCTTTAAAGACTGAAAAATGACAATGACAAAACAAGAAATAGATTACCTTCAGTAGTAAAGTCCAGAGGATAAAAGTTTAATAAGAGGAAACAAGGTTAGGAAGTAAACAATAATAGGAGAAGGGTACTAGGATGTGTATAAGGGGTAGAAGTTAAATGGTTAAATGAACAATTGATAAGTGATTCTAAAATATTGGAACAAAGTTTTTATAATTTGTTGGGCTTTTTTTTTTTTTTTTACAAATTAATGAACGATTTCTAATGTTAGACATTATACATAGCCTAGTACCCTTCCCCCTATTCATGTTTACTTCCTAACCTTGTTTATTCTTACTGAACTATTTCTTGTTTTGTTACTGTCATTTTTCAGTCTTTAAAGCGTTTTGATATTGCATCTTTTTAGTCAGAGAAGATGGGATAAGGGTGATCCCGAAGTGCAGCTATTAATAAATATGTCAATGATGAGCTGACTGTTCTTTCTATTTCTGTCAATACATCCTATATATATATATATATATATATATATATATATATATATATATATATATATATATATATATGTATGTGTGTGTAGGTATATATATTTATGTATATATATATGTGTATATATAGTAAATATGTATATATATATATATATGTATGTATGTATGTGTATATGGATGAGGTTGGTCTCATGCTGACATCAACCTTGGCTACGCCTTACTATATCAAATCACCACTAGGCACTGGCGGGCGCACACACACACATTGCTGCCCCCCTGTTTTTACTTGCATTATATTTTGTTAATGGCCCTTGGTGGCTTGTTAATGAATGTATGATCATTATGAATATTAAGAATAACGAAAATTATCATAACCTTTTTAGAACCCTATGTGTTTCTCCGTTGTATAAGCACCGGCTGTCTGTCGATAAGCTGTGGGATCTATTAAGTTTTCCTTGATTTTTGCAAATTTCCTTATTTTAACCCCTATCTTTATCATCTTTTTCATCTTATCGTTTTCTTTTCTATAGGTCAGTTGTGGATGAGTGTTCTGGTTGCCTAGGCCAGCCTCTTTAAAGTATTAGCAGTCTGTAAGTGAATAAGCATAACAAAAACAATGCAATGCTTATATGAACGACCACTCCACTATACATTTTACACCCCGGTTAAACTATAAATGAGGAAAAAGTAGAAAATTAGCAGCTGACCTATAAAATGACGAAAAAAAAACCCTGACTAAAATTTTACGGGGATATCGTAGCAGGTTTTAAGTTTCATTTCACGTTTAACTACCGATTACCGATAACTAGCAGATAGCATTTACTTAACGGCAAAGTTTATGATTCTATAAAAAAACTTTCAACATTCCCCTTGTTTGTTGAACATCGAAGAGTACCAGCAGGTTTTAAACAGTTTCATGCTTCTTTTTTTTCTTAATTAACTTTGAGCACTTTAGATATGTCATGTACGAGATGTTCTTAAAGTGCAGGAAAGAAGTCCATATTCTTAAAGCAAATAAATCAGCAGCAATAAAACCCTCTTAAATGATTTATCAATTAAAATTAAATTATTTTACTTCGACCAGCGTACACCTAAGTATGCAAGTGTCACTAATAAGTTTCATGTTGGAAAACAGCAGATTCGTCCATGAAAACAAGATATATATATATATATATATATATATATATATATATATATATATATATATATATATATATATATATATATTATATAATAATATACTTAGGAATTTATTTCTAAAAGCTGATCCTTTTAGTTGCAAGGAAGGTGGCTTCCGTTGACACATTTTACAAGTCACTCGTCTGCTGTTAACGTTTTAGCTCGAAGTGTGACGGCTGAGAGCCCATCGCGTATCTGAAAGTTTTTTTTTTTTTTTTAGAATTGGGGAGAAGTGAGAAAAAAGGAAATTGGAGAAATTAAAATGGAGCAAACCCCCGTTCATTTTTATATCAACCAATATTTTACATCAAGTAAAAGTTAGAATCCTTTTGTTGCTTTTATTCACGAAAACGAGTCTAATTTACATAACAGTTTTTGTTTTTGCTTCATAATCTCCCTACACTAATATTAAACTGACAGAAAGAACAAATAACCACAACGAACATTTTTCTTGTTAGCTGTCGGGCTAATATGACTGCCCGACGAGTTCTGTTTGACCACAACCTTCCGTCCACCATATTTTTTTCATGCTATAATCCTTTTGTGAGTAGGAAAAAAAAAAAAAAAATGGAAGAAAATAAAGGGGAAAGACAGTCATATGGGCCTTTAGATATGCACCAGTGCTAGCTTGTGTATATGGCATCCTTTCTACGTCGGAATATAATCGTACAGGTGGTCGCATCTAATGCCTTTTCATGGTTGTCCTAATGCGTGGCAGAAAGTGCCATGTAATATCTCTCTCTCTCTCTCTCTCTCTCTCTCTCTCTGAGAGACATGATTTAGGGGTTATAAAACCTCCCTCACTTCTTCCCCCCCCTTTTTATCTCTTCTAATGCATTAGGATGCTGATTCTTTCTCCTCCTCTGAAATAAAACACACTACTTTCTCTTTGGGATAAAATAAGTCCTCATCTCTCACACACAAACAGTTTAAACTAAGCTGATACTTCTCTCACTTATTCTGTCTCCCTCCGTTCTTTAATTGATTTTACGTATCTGTGCACCTATTTGTGGCTGATGGGTCACCTCAGGCGCCTCATTTAGCAGTCTTGCTCCCGATGGTAAGCGTGGAACTAATGTCGTCGAACTGGGTCTGCGCCGTAGCCTTTGTTACTCTGACCCTTTATAGTTTTTGATTTGCACTCCCTGGCTTCACGGTTCATTCAGAAACATTTCATTTTTATTCGTTCATGAATTTATGATAAATTTTCAAATGATTGTATGTATTAATCTCTCTTTTTATCTTTGCTCGTTTTGCTTGTGTCAGTCGTGCATTCTGTTCTGAAGAAGTTTGTTATACAAGTACATGACAAGTTCATGACCTTTTGGCTTGTTCCTTAAGAATGTGTGCGGAGTAACGATGATAATGCTTCTCTCTCTCTCTCTCTCTCTCTCTCTCTCTCTCTCTCTCTCTCTCTCTCTCTCTCTCCGGATAGTGTTCGGATAACGAAGCGTATACAATGTAACCCTCAGCGATGCCTCTTTGATACAGAAATGCGCTGAAGTTTTAAGTTACAAAGCAGGATACGTAAGAAATTAGTTCAATTGTTTTACTTTGGTCTTGATTTTTGTGTGTATATATATATATATATATATATATATATATATATATATATATATATATATATATATATGTATATATATGTATATATGTGTGTGTACATAGAAATATATAAATAATACCCTCAAAACGTCATCGGTAATAAGATGGAATGTTACAGAATCAATAGAAATTTTTGTAATAAATGGGATCTCCATTACTAATCTAGGCGTTAAGGAATCAAGAGATGGAAAAGGTGAGAGAGGGGCAAAGATGAACATGTATTGTTTAGGTTATAGCAATAACCGCTATTTGAAAGATAATTCCTAATCTTGGCTCTCATTCTTTGAGGTATTTGTATGTAAGAGGTTTGCATTATGTTGGAAGCGTCAAGACAAGCGTGTGCGCACGCACACCCACACTATACACACACACATTATATTTTATATATTATATATATATATATATATATATATATATATATATATATATATATATATATATATATATATATATTCTGACATTAAGCCGTTTCCTCGTAATAGGGAATTGGATCGAGAGAGCAGTAAAGACTTGTGTTATTGATGCATTGACGTTTAAACTGCTGAATCGTTAATGAGGTCCCTTAGCAGAAAAACTACTGAGAAGCTTCACGAACAAACGCAGCAGACTCCCCTTACAAGCACGCCACCATTCACATCTTGCATGCAGTCTTGCTTCTGCAATTGTATACTCCTTTCATCAGCCTATCATCCTCCATTCTTTCTACATAGTGAACCATCTCTTATCAGTGTGATCCATCCGTTCACATATGGTAACCCGAAATAAAAATAAATAAATAAATAAAAATAAATAAATAAAAATAAATGAAATTAAATAAACATGAAAAAATTTACGTGTCCCCATATCTCACCATTTCAGTTCCTTTTTTACCGCAGAAACTGCTTAAAAAATTATCTTGACTCTTTCCACTGTCTTCTTGTTCCGTACAGCCTTTTGCACACATCACACTAACTTTCTTGTTTCACTTTTTTTTTGTAACTGCTCTTCTCTCATCCTACCATTATCAGAAATGTTGAATCCCAAATACTTACATGAATTACTGTTTCCATTCTCGTAACGCTCATTGCTCCGTTTTCTTGGTTTCCATTTACCTACAGAATCTTATCCTTGCTCTTGTTCACTCTCTTCCAAAGGCTTTCGAGCTCTTTCTCAAAGCTCTCAGTTTCTCTTCACTATTCCCAATCAGTATTGAGTCATCTGCAAACATCAGCTGTTCCACATACCTTGCACCCATCTTGCTATACGACAACTTTGTGCCCACATCTGCTGTCCTTTTTTGTAACTCCTTGCATTGCTCCATCTGTAAAGATATTAAACAGCCGCGGTGACAACAGACATTTACCTCGGCCCCATTTTCCAACAAACCTTGTATCGTGTTCAAAAGTTTTCTCCTACATAAACACACATTATATATATATATATATATATATATATATATATATATATATATATATATATATATATATATATATATATATATATATATATATATATATATATATATATATATATATGTATATATATATATATATATGCGAGCGCACAAATGATTGTTGTTACTGTACAATATTTACGGGTCCTAAGAGGTTCCATAAATAACACAGCTAACTGACAGTAAACACAATTTTTCAGTTTTTGTATACCTGAAGTGATTGAAGGTCTAATAACTGTAATCTATCTTTTTTTTTAAATATCTAACATTTCTGTATATGTAAGATGGAAATACGTGAGATATTCAGAATCTGTAACTCGCACAATCCTAAAACTGCTCAGAAAACAAATACAAAGAGACGTTTCTAGCTCCTTGTTTTCAGACCGTGTGCAACATTTATTTGACCGAGATTCGAATAAGAGCGGAGCGCTTTAAAGATCCTCAGCGGTTTCTCGCGTAAGAAAGATGTAGCACCAAACTATCTTTAGGTAAACACGAGTGTTCCTCTCGGGCCTCTCACGCGCACCGTCAAAGCTCATAGGGATCGCTTGAATCATCACTCGGTATAGTTCGAGGAGCCGTCCCAAGGCCTGCGATCGCTATCGTTCTCAGATATGTGAGCGCGCTGAATAATTTCGCCATGACATACGCTTTCTCAGTTTGGAACTCTCGGCTCCCTTCTGCGTTCCCTAAATTTGTTAGCTGCCTGTTTCAAATGAGGGTTTTGCAACGACTTCAAGACGTTTAATATTAACTGGTTTTCATTCTGGAACGTGTCCAATCTTGCAAAATCTCTCTCTCTCTCTCTCTCTCTCTCTCTCTCTCTCTCTCTCTCTCTCTCTCTCTCTCTCTCTCTCTCTCTCTAGTGCAAGCATTAGCAAGGTCACGTTAAGAGCTTCCGAGTTTGATCTCGACAAAAGGAAAGAAAGATCTAGGCCCTTTTTGCCTTCTTAGTAAATGAAGTTTTTACTAAGACGGGAAAAACAGGGTAAAATCGGCGACCGCAACTGGGGATTAAGTTGAGGAGAAGTGGTAAAATATGTATTTGGTAATCAGGCCACTGCTGTGAGTTGTCCTGTGGGAGAAGCTCAACAAAGTAATCCCCGACTTTACAATACATCAGGCTCTCTCTCTCTCTCTCTCTCTCTCTCTCTCTCTCTCTCTCTCTCTCTCTCTCTCTCTCTCTCTCTCCTTCCATTTTACTGAGAGTCGGTGACCTGTCCTGTTGTAACGTCAGTTTGATATACTGAGAATCGGTGACTTTCCTGTGTGACGTCAGTTTGATATAAACCAGTCAGTCAATTCACACAACCCTGAAGATGAATCGGAGGAGCCATCTTAACATTACATGCGCACGAGCGAGCGCACGCCATCTGTCACGTGTCATCTTAATTTCTAGTAACGTAGCCTTCCTACACGTCATATCTAAGTAAAAATACTTGGTTAGTTAGCTTTAGTGGCAGTAATTCCTATGTATCGCATTGCAATTGGGTATGCGACTTCTTCGCTTAGGATAATTTTCTTTTAATTGTAACAACGTGTACTGGTTTATCTGTAGATGTTGGTGTAGTGAATCAGTCGAAAAATAAGTCACAGACGAAATTTTTATTAATATTTCGAACGTGAAGGGTATTTTGCTGATACTTAAAAGTCAGACGCAGTTTTTATTGATGTTTCGAACGGGAAGGGTGTTTTGCTGATACTTAAGATCCAAAATAGGAATTAATATCTAACATCTCACCGGGGGAGAGAGAGAGAGAGAGAGAGAGAGAGAGAGAGAGAGAGAGAGAGAGAGAGAGAGAGAGAGAGAGAGAGAGAGAGGGTTGTGGTAAAAAGACAAAAGAGTCACAAACAAAAAAATTGGTTGCCTCTGCATTTCAGTGAAAGTCGAGTAACAGCCTAGAGCCCTAGATACTGAAGTCAAAAAGAGTATTTGAGTTCATGCATTCATATGATGTAGAAGAAGAGACGAGGAACAAAAATAGAGAGAGAGAGAGAGAGAGAGAGAGAGAGAGAGAGAGAGAGAGAGAGAGAGAGAGAGAGAGAGGGTACCGTTTGCGTGTGGCCGATCGGTCACATCCAAGTTTTTCCTTCAATTCCAGGTAGTAATTTCTTAATATGTTGCCACAGACCACCCTCATCCTCTCGGCAGCAATCACAGGTAGAGGGAGACACTTAACCTCAAACAAATACGCACACACTCCCTAATCAACTCGACCCGAGATTCACGTCTAAAATTTCTGTCATGTCATTATGAATTACATGTTCATACCTTCTCCAAGTCGTACGGACGGAGAAAGATAAATTTTTTCTATGCCGTATCTTAATCACATTTTCATCGTTCTTCGTCATTCAGCAATGCTACTTGCATGTTCTTATGCATTGGCGCAGGTATATAGCATTAATTCATTTGAATTTGTTTTTATGAGGTGTGTAGTTGGTCTTAGATATAAAAACGTATATAATACTCACTGAGCACAGACTCTCCTACGTAAGCTTACACATGCATTAAATAATGACACTAATCTTTCATTCATGATACACTTCAGACAACCTAATTTCCACGTAGCATTTTTAATATCCTGGTTAATGTTAAGGGCAAACAAGGACCGTAACCTCAAAGGGAGCTACAAATCGCCTTTTAAAAAATGAAGGGTTATAGGTCAAAGCGAGAGCAGAAGCAAGTTCAGAAGATCGAACTTTGGCTGAAGAGGAATAATAATAGTGAAGGGACCTTGGAGTTGCTGATGACCACAAAGTAACTTTGGTTTGTTGCGGTCTTCAGGGTAATAAATGGCTGCATAAGCTCGAGGCGATACTTATGAAAATCTAGTACGTTTCGCATGTACAGAAATATGTACGGTAAATATTCACGAGGTAGAAACCAAAGAAAGCTGGTGCATAATTTATTAAATCATAAAACACAAAATTGCAACAATCAGTACGTTCAAGGCATTATATTTACCACAAAAGGCTTCCAAATTTTAGTTCCTCTGTCCCTTGTGAATTATTAGGAAAGAAACTCGTCAGAAAGAGAGAGAGAGAGAGAGAGAGAGAGATTTACGTGGTTTTGAAGAATACATAAAGAAAATGTCTTTTGTAAAAAAAAAAAAAGATTCACGACCTTGGAAACCGGTTTGGAAATGAGAATAAGAATTGCAAATTGCAACTCGTCTCCGGTAAATTGTCTGCTTGCAAATTAGTGTGTATATATATATGTATATACTGTATGTATAATTTTATATATATATATATATATATATATATATATATATATATATATATATATATGTATATATATATATATATATATATATATATGTATAATTATTTTTATTGGATTTCATACTAATTTCTGTATGAGGATTTTCATATAAATTTCTGTGCGTTAAACTATTCCAGTTAATCGAAAACTTATTTGTTTCTTTAAATTATACAGATAGTGTTTTAATATTTGCCTTTGTTAGTGACAAAAGTATATAGTAGCATTTAATATAAGATTGCAAATTCAAACATCAGTGAAAGAGAATACAGAAAGTTGATAATTTATTCTAAGAAAATAATTATTCAAAATACTATACTTAGTATGAGGGAACGAAAGTAAGCAAAATTTACTATAAAAAGATTACTTCATTAGATATATTTACTTTTAGGAAAATGTTTAAATACCTGCTTCATGAAACTGCAAATTATATTGCTTACGGTTATAGGTGATAATAATTAAGATACTTGGAATACATTGTCGAAAAAATTTTCCTTCACACTTGCATCTAAAAATATTAGGGTCCCCACAGGGCTGAAAATAAGTAGTGAGATCCATGTACTTCAGAAAAGATCTTCTGAAATAAGTATTTCTACATAGAAAAACTTTTTTACAGAAATTTTGACGAGTTCCTACCGTTATAAAGATTATTTTCACTGCTGCAAATAAATGTAGATTATGTACAAGTAATATTTGCCGTGTCAGAAACGCAGAAAGAGGTATATCGAGAAAAAGATCGCTGAAACCCCAGTCCCTTAGCACGATTCATTCTCTAATAAGACTTAATGTGACAAGGATTTTCATAAAAAAAAACATACACATTACCTTGCAAAGCTTTGCTGTGTCCAAGAGACTTGCTGAAAAATCTCTCATGATTGAAACAAAGATACGCAGGAGAGCATGATTTTGCTAAACCTTCACGTTGTCACAGGAGACGCTTTCGACAACATTCCCCCGCCGTGACAGGGATTCCAGGTAGCATTCTCGTAATTCCAGGGGGGATTCCGAAGATCACATGTACCAGGTGATTCCTCGATAAACTGTCCGATCAGGTAGTCACTGCGAAATGTTGGCTTCGGTGAAGGTATTTTAATGGGTTCTATCAAGTGAGTGTTTTGCCAACGCTTCAAATAAACTATTTAGTTTTAGCTACTTGTATATTCATTTGCTTCTTTACTTAATTCATTCATGTTGTTTTCTATCAGTAAGACATTTAAGTTAAGGTTTGCAGTTAGCTTGCTTTTAATGTTACAGGCTGTTATTGTTATTTCGATTTTATTTTAGTTCACTAACTGGACGTGCTTTCGAGGCTTGCTCATTTTTTGATAACTATACGTGTGGAATTTACTGCTTAGGAAATTCTTACATTTTGTGTTATTGTTTTTATAGATCCTCCTATTCTTTTCCGGGCCTTGATCTTGAATTTCGAAGGCAGATTATCAAACTTTTCAACGCATCACCTACAGTTTGTCACTGTAGCGCCACGCTCTATTCCACCCCCGCGCCTCCCGACACACACACACACACACAGACACACACACACACACGACAGCCATCAAAAAAAAAAAGATACACTATGGTCCATAAAAAGTCTGAGAATGTACTGATGTCCAGTTTTTCATAAGTAGTTAAGGTATCGTAATCCCTGTTTAATTAAAAAAAAAATTTATTTTTTATTTTATTTTTTTATGCAAGACAACAATAGTTTACTCCACCAGGTGCTACCCTCTTACTATTGGCCCATATATAATCACGTAAAAAAAAGGTACTTTGGTCAGGTTTTCGGGACGGTACGTAACGTCTCCAGGCCGGGATTTTGTTTTTTACCATTATTTTTGACAGCTTGGTTACACCAATATTATCTTTGTTGCATCAGTGTAAAAAAAATCGTTCATTAAACTTTGGGAGATTCCTCTAGAATTTTCTATTTTTCTCTCTGCCGCTCTGGAGGAGATGCAAAGGATAATATACGAGTAAATCAGATTTTGGACTTAAATCTCTTCGGAAGTGTTGTGAATTTTTTAGGCCTTACTGTGATTTCATCATTCACGTTGTGTCCATTAAATCTGAAAATAGTTCAAGCTTTAGGTTTTACGTGTGGATAGTGGTTTCCCAATTATGCTTTAACTAGTAGAAACCATTTGATTGCTGTTTTAGTAAATTGCCGTTGAAGGAGGGAGGGACATAAAATGTCAGAGGAAAGAAATTAGGCAGACCCACTTGTTTCTTTTACCAATTGTCGGGTTCTATATATATATATATATATATATATATATATATATATATATATATATATATATATATATATATATATGCATATACATACATACAAATATGCATACATATATACATATACATATATACATATAAATATAAATATGTATGTGTATATATATGTGTGTGTGTGTGTGTGTGTGTGTGTGTAAAATAGATGAGATAATGCTGAAAAGGTGATGGAGATGGCTTGACGTGTCCTGAGCACAACCCCTGACAGAAGAATACGTGACAGTCTCATTTGGGATCCTGCGAGCACCAGAAGAGCCGGAGGACCCAGGCCTACTTGGAGGAGAATTATGAGAAGGCAGGCTTCAGATTTATGGAAGATAAACACAGGAAAGCCCTGAGTGGCAGAAATTCTCAATGAGGCTTTTTGCCCCACTCGGCATTAGAGGTAATTATATATATAATATATATATATATATATATATATATATATATATATATATATATATATATATATATATATATATGTGTGTGTGTGTGTGTGTATATATATATATATATGTATATATATATATATATATATATATATATATATATATATATGTGTGTGTGTGTGTGTGTGTGTGTACACTAGCTGACCAGAAAAAAAGAAAATAAATCATTTACCTTAGAAAGGAAGTAACACGTGGTGTGGTTTTCATTAACATGTTTATTTAAAGCAATGAATTTAAAGCGTGGCGCTACAGTGACATAGGCGAAGCTTTGGCAAGTTTGTTAATCTGCCTTCGAAATTCTCGAAGTTATTCAAGATCAAGGCCCGGAAAAGAATAGGAGGATCTATAAAAACAATAACAAAGAATTATTAATCACAGGAAAGAAAAGCATTTTCAGTGATAGTACACATACTTTACACGGCCAAAGAATTCAAAGGAGGTGCAGGAAAATTTTTCTGAGCGTGGCCACAATTCCAGTCACGTTCCTTGGCCAGGCATTGAACAAGAAAGTGTACGAGCTTACTCTGCGTTTCACACCAGTCCAAAATGCTTTCCCATGGTTGGGTCTTTGCCCGAGACCCGCAGTAAATAAAGTGCCCCAAGGGAGGGACTTTGGTGGAGGGCGTGGGTACAGGTTTGAAACCTAGTCAAAAACCTTTCCTTGGGTCAGTTGAGGGCCGCATGCTAAATTTCGCCTAGATCGATCAAGCGGTTCGGATTTCTATAGAGCACAAGTTTACATACGTACAAGTATAGTTACATTCAAATATATATATATATATATATATATATATATATATATATATATATATATATATATATATATATATATATATATATATATATATATATATATATATATATATAAATATATATATATATATATATATGTGTAATATATGAAAATCAATATATACAGAATAGACTGAAGATACGAGCAGACAAATTTACCATATTTTAACCTCTTGAGGCCTTGCATTATGCTAACCAGAGCCTCTTTACGCAATTCAGACACTACTCGGTCGATCTTGTGGAACATTAATTTTATGCTGCGTGGAAGTTAATTATTGAAGATTACAGTTGCTTACCAGTCATTCATAATCATTTATAAGTTGAATCTGTCTCATCTATGTTTTCTGAACCTTTCATTGTTCGGAGTCACCATTATTTAAGGAAGAGAAAGTCCAGCAAAAACTGATTTTCTCTTGGTGATCCAAACTTGTGGGCTTCATTCTGGCAGCCATGCCCGTCTCGGTCTCTTCACCCTAAAACTATGTTAATATATCAGATGTCCAAATGCCGAAACATCTCATATGTAAATGCCTCATGATTGAGAACATGGCGCACTTAACTGCCCGTTGAGAACGCCGAGTGACGTCTATAAAGATAAACGAGTTTTGCCACCACGACAAGAATCCAACTCGGCAACAGGTGTGCTAATGATGTAAACAGGTATAGATCTATGGGGACGTGAGAACGGTGTTCCCGTCGGTCGTAGGTCATTCTGTCACGAGATACATGTTTGGAATGTTAATGACTTAGGCTACATGATAAAATTTTGGGTAATACCTTGTGGTCCTGGTTTTCAGTTGTATGCGCCCGTCTGTGTTTTGTTTGCATGCGTATATATATATACTGTAGATTTATATTTATACATATACATGTGTGTAATTGTAAGTATGCATTTATACATATGGAATATAATTACGACATCGGTACATCTTGGTTTTAAGAAATAAGTTAGGACATAATTCTTATTTATACGCACTGCCGATTTTTGAGACAAACAGAATTTCCACGCCGCTGGTAGAGATGTTTACGGGCAGCTCTCACAGCAACACTTTAGAAATAATATATAACAAAAGTAAACGTCAGTTCAGTAAAGTTACCTGTATAATGACTCTCACGTCCTTTTAAATAATCCCGGGTTTTTCCCTGAACCCTTCCGTGCGCTTTTCGTCATAAATCATTTCGTCTAATGCCAGCCGTAGCGACTTCATTTCGGTACATCTCTTTTCTCTTGACCATTTCTGTACTGGGCATGACCGTGCCCCCTCGTCATTTGCATACCAAACCTTTACTTTGACCGATCGATGGTTGATCAGGTAGGGAAGGGTGGCAGCCCGGTCCTTCCATGACGACTCAATCTGTCGTATCTTGCTGTTTGTTGTTTGTGGAAGAAAACCACGAAGCTCCTACGAAGGCGAGAAAATCCTCTCCTAGCTCAGTGTTTGTTGTTGTTTGCTGTTTGGATCGGATCAGCCTGCTCCCCCGCCCCCCTAGCATATTTTCGTGAATGAAGTACACAAAGGTTTAAGCCAAAGACTCCTCGTTGCTCTGTGTAGTAGAGAAAGTCTTGTAAATATGGATCGGTTTTTGTATCGTTGTTTGTGAACGACTGCAACGATCTGAGGAGGGCTACGCAATCTCCTTTCAGCTCGTTGTTTATTTATAAACATATCCGATTTTCCACCGAATGTGTGCTAGATGGTCACGGGACTTAAAGAATCCTTTTACTTCAGATGCAGAAGTTTTCAACCTTGCCGTCAGGCTATTCGTTTTTTGACCGGATGGAACTAAAATAAAACTCAAAAGATAAAAGTAAATGAAGGCATCTGGAAATTTTCCTTTTTATAGTAAGTAGTAACCCTTTTTCTGTGCGTGTAAGCGATGTGTAGTAGTTTGACTTCAGATAGGAAAGTTCCGGATATAACTCCACATTCATCGTTTTTATGTATGTTTACGTTAGCTGAAAAGCCATTTCGATCTTGGTACGTTACTCTGAGAATTGTGGTATATAAAATGCAGTGCGTATCCATACATTTATTTTTTATGTGAACACACAGACTACTAGAACTAGACTGCATTTTCAACCATCACAAAATCATAAACAATAAAACACATTTACACAAAATATTTGATAATATCGCAAAATTTACTAAATGCAGTCAATTTTGACGGAACAGGCGCACAATATAATAATAATAATGAGCAAACTATTAACTAGATGGGCACCTCTTGACCTACTGTAGGTGCTCAAGAACGGAACTCAGGTTATACTGACAAAAAATGTAAAAGAAATCCATTCTATGTTTTCTACTGGACCGGAGCGTATTTTGTGTGGGGTGGGGAGTGCATCGGTGATACAGGTGTTTCTCTGAAAATTTCATTCTCCCGACAGTCTTCGTTAACTTTATCTTCAAAATTGCTGAAATCCATGAAGGCCGTTGTCTGAGGAAGAATGAGAAAATGGTAAAAAAAATAAGGTCAATAAGGCGAATAACAATTAAACTCGCCCTTGAGCAGGAAGTAAAGATAATAAAATTGATATCTGCATTGGAGATGAAACATCCCGTGCTAGTTTGAAACGTGAATACCGCCCCCTCTGAGGCAACTATACGTAACACTCGCCAGGTCACCCACTCTCACATTTCTAATAATTTTTGCAATCTCCCTTTTGAATGGTTGGTCGCCTATTTCCTTCCCATCACAGCCAAGGTTTGGAATACTATATATGCCCGTTTTTTTCCCCGATCTCTCTGTCTCTTTGGCGGTTCAGAGACTGGTGTGTCTGTTCTGTTCAGGCAACATAACTGTCTTGTCTTCCCGACGTCCTGTTTCTACTGCTTTGACGGAACTTTGAGGTCTGCTTCTTAAGATTTTGAATAGGTACACCTCAGACGCTTGTAAAGAAGGAGAGAAAAGAGAGAAAAGAAACATGCACAAATCGATGCGCAGGTAGACAGATAGAAAAGAAAGAAGGAATGATATACAGCTAATGGAACTATGCCAGCAAATAAGATTAAAATCTTTCACGAGATTGATCACCTCTAATCCAATCCTTTTTCAAAGGGAACACTGGGAGGAAGTGGGAGTCCTACCCACTCAAGTCCTCCTCCTCCTCCTCCTCCTCCTCCTCCTCCCTCTCTAGCACCTACGAGCAGTGCCCCAGGTGAGTGGAGGATTAGTGCTCTTTAGAAAAAAAGGGTATAAGAAGGAGCCGTTTCGAAGGGTAATGTTTCATTGCACTTGTCAGATCCTTTCTAATAGAAGGTGCTATTATTTCAACTCGTCGGTTTGTTTCCATCAGAGGATGCTATTATTTGTCCTTGTCTTCTCGTTTCCATGAGGAGACATCGCTAATTTCACTTGGCGTTCGTGAAGAATACGGATAAGCGTAGATTAGGTTAAATGTAAGATAAAAGCAGTTTTTCATCTTGTAATTTGGTGAAAAAATAGAACAGAAGTTAAGAATAAAAAATATAGAATTTGTACTTAGAAGCCATATGTTACTGATATATTTTAAGAAGCATATTTTTTTTCTTTACGTGAAGATGGAAATGGGTTTTAAAAATATTCATTTCTGTTTGCTTTTCTTGAATACTAGATATTTTTAAAGTAATTTTGAACAGACAGATTCAAAATTCCGCCGACACACTAGAAATAATGTCTGTGATCGTATGTAAGTGTCTTGCAGACTGCCAATGCTTTACAGCTATTAATGAGGTACACTACTGGAAATGTCTTTTTACATCTAGCTACATCGAGAACAATCTTGACACCGGTTGCAATCCCAAACAAGTTCAAATTTGGGTTGTATAAATGTGTTGCTGACGAGTACTTTGCAGACCAGGGTACTCGATCTCCTACAAGTGACTGATAACAGAGAGTTGTTACTGATGCTATGGAAAGCCCAGACCCTTAATGAATGTATGGTGTCCCGCAGGGTGGTGGACTAGGACTTTTGTTGTGTTTAGTCTTCCTAGACTTGGATGGTCCGCAAATGATGCAGATCTTGTGGTAATTGTTCGGCCTTTCTCAAGTAGAGGTGAAGTTGCAGATATCATTAAATAGAAAAGTGGAACAGATTAGTGGATGGTGTAGTCAGTAGAGTATTAGGGTGAATTACGACAAAAACAGGACTTTAATAACTAGCCATTCACATCTCATGGTTATCACTCCATAGTTTGGTAAGAAGCGCCGGACTAATGATTCAGAAAATGTGTTACTTTTATTCAAGTTATATTGTAAGCAACAATTAAAACTGTAGCCCCAAAAGCTCTTAAAGGTTTTTTGTACTACAAATATGATGGTACTCATAGCAAGAATTTTTATCTTGTGTTACCAATATTATGTTGTCTTTTGTCTTGATTGTGAACAGTAGCACAGGATCTTTTATCTTCTAAACAAAACTGTATGAAGTTATGGATTAATTTTTCTCCTTCATTTTTAGTTACGATCTAAACCACAGTCGGAGGATATCCTGCTTTTTCTTTTTTCATAAGTTTTATTTAAAAAGGTGGCAACCTTATCAATGGCCTTCAGTGCCACTACTTCTGTGAGTTATTAGTACTTGCCACTCAGTTTTTGTGTACAGGCATCCGCATTCTGTTGACGTACCTGTCACACCTAGCAACAAACGTTCGCCATTCCATGCAAATTACTTCTAACCTTTGCCTTAATGTATTTTTATTGATATATTGTATATGTATGTATGTATGTATGTATGTGTATTGTTCCATTCATACGTCATAATAGTTATGTCTGTCTTTTTCCCAAGTCTATGGCTTTTTGGCCTCTTTCATTCGAAATTTTGGACTTAACTCGTACAATGTATATTCGTAAGTAAACATGTAAGCATGTATGGAAACTTTAGCAGTCGGGAAGTCATCTGCAATCATCTTTGAAGTTTTCCTTGAAAATTCAGTGAGCACTAAATAATATGCTCGTGTTCTGAATCAACTGTCTTATATTCAGTTTTATTTTTGCCCGTTCCATCAAGTAATGCCATTAGAAATTATAAAAGAAAGGTCAGAGGTTAATGGATTTAAAAGAAAATTTCGCGCGCAATTACAAGGTACTAAAATAGTAGTCTATAAAGAGGGTGTAAGGACGGTTTGGGGTGAGGGCGCTGGAGTGCAGATGATTAGCATTTGTAGGTGTGTGTGAATAGTACTTTGGAGGTGAGAGCCCTTTGGTGATGGTCATTAGTATTCATAGTTGCTGCGGTCTGAAAAGTCATCAGCGATGTATTATTTTTTTTTTTTTTTTTTAGTTATTATTTTTCATGCTTATTTATATAACGTTTATCCCCCACTCGTCTCTGTCCCTCTTCACTCTTTCCTGTGCACACACACACACATGCGCGCACACATTTTTGATACTTTCATTGAGATTTTCATTTCATATTTTCTCACCCTTGCTTTCGCTCACATATCCGCTTGGCAATTAACTTCTCCCACGCAATCTCTCCCCTTTCTTCTCCTCTCTCCTGTATTTATCTTTCTCTGTCTTTTTTTTTTTTATTAACGGTCTCAATATTTCCCTCATCCCCCAACCCCGTCCACTCTCTCTTTTAGACGTGCGAACCCTGTTTAGAGCTGCTGCCCATTTATCTCGCGGGGTCTCCATTTTAAGATAAACGTCTGAAAGGACGCCTAGATGTCAGTATCTTGGTCTTCGCTAGAAGAATGGATTTCGTAATTAAGATAAAGATAAATTTTGGCGCATCCTCCGGTAGCTCAAAGTATTTCCTATCAGGATAGCTCTTCAAGTAGGTTGATAGAACTCGAGAGTCTAAGTCAACAACGGCCGGGATTTCGAGGAAAACTCGGAGGGCACAATGAGGCGGGCGAGCACCACATGGCCTCTTTTGTTTGGGCTGGAGTGGCTTCATAATCTTCAGAATACAATAGTTTGCTTTTCTTCTCAGCACGAATGCTAAATTAACTTCGATTTAAGATTTAGCCATACCTCGAATGGTATACTTGCATGATTCGGGCAAATCGTTTTTATTATTCGGCACATGCACACATTTTTATGGAACAATCCCGAAAGGTCACTCACCTTCTCAGCAGGCTTCTGATGAAGTGGCTAACGTGAAATAGATCAGTAACACGAGTGTCAGAATCTTTGAAAATTTTGACAATTTTCTTTGAATATTTAAAATTTTGAGAATTTTCTTTGAATATTTAACAGCACTTCATTTTTTATTTACTTGTAAAGTTGAATCCTTATTTGAATAGTATTTTTTCATTATTCCAGGCCTTAGAGTAATTAGAAAGGCATGGTGTCAGAATCTTTGAAAATTTTGACAATTTTCTTTGAATATTTAAAATTTTGAGAATTTTCTTTGAATAGTTAACAACACTTGATTTTTTATTTACTTGTAAAGTTGAATCCTTATTTGAATAGTATTTTTTTCATTATTCCAGGCCTTAGAGTAATTAGAAAGGCATGGCAAGAGGGATGCCCTTTTTATTTATTTTAATGTAGTGAAGTCTTCCATTTTTAAAATTTATTCAGTGAACAAATGTATCCCAAAGCTGTGGACAGGAATGGAAATTTTAATTATTGTTGCATGATTTTATAATTGATATTTAAGCACTGAAGATATTCTTGATTTAAGATAATCAGTTTGTTTTTATGGACACAGAAATGGTGAGTCTTTATAATTTCAATAATTTTCATAGCACAGGATAGATTATTCTGAAGAGGTTCCACTTGAGTCTTTTAATCAATGATATTTTAAAAAGTAAAATTTGGAAATCACCTTCGAATTCGGTAACATGAACCATAAAAGCTTAAAACTTGTAACCCTCTTCGTAAATAACCCACTCTACTCCAATCTCTTATTTACAAACGAGTTTCCATACTTCATAGACAGACAGACAGACACAGACAGCAAGACGGACGGATTCTTAGAAGGAGAGAACGTGAGTCAGGTGTTTTTAAAACTGTCATAAAATGAAAGGAACTCTTGAGATACCAAGAGCCAACTTTTCACGCTCAAGAGCTTCAGGTGTTGGTCCAATCATCCGATACCGGGAAAGGGCTATCTGTCAGACATGGAGGGTTTTACCGAATTAGCTGCGATAAAATAGGATCGAGAAGGATATGATACATGTATATGCATATATATGTAAATATATATATATATAATATATATGTATGTATGTATGTATGTAT
>NC_089769.1:16462083-16499583 GCF_040412425.1 Macrobrachium rosenbergii | reverse complement strand
TTTAAAGGAGTAAAGAAGTAAAGAAATGAATAAATAAAAACGAATATATAAATCCCACGAGCGAGCCGGTCATTCTTATCAGAACCTTCCCTGGTAGGTTATTTCGGCTCCAGACGTTTCGGTCCCCCTTGGGTTATTGAGCTCATTGATTCACGCAGTCGATGTTATGCCTGGCCGTAGTTCCTCATTTGACGGGTTGGTATCGTTCTCGGCTAGCACTCTGCTGGGCCCGCGTTCGATTCTCCGACCGGCCAATGAAGAATTAGAGAAATTTACTTTCTGGTGATAGAAATTAATTTCTCGTTGTAATGTGGTTCGGATTCCACAATAAGCTGTAGGTTACCGTTGCTAGCTAACCAACTGGTTCTTAGCCACGTAAAATGAATCTAATCCTTCAGGCCAGCCCTGGGAGAGCTGTTGATCAGCTCAGTGGTCTGGTTAAACTAAGGTATACTTAACTTATGCCTGGCCGTTTAATGAAAGCATGTGATATGACTCAATCAAAATCGAATACATAAAGAATTCTCCAGTGTAGGGCTGGTCGGGAGGATTTAAGATTCCCTCTCCAGCCTAACCCATACGATATTGATGTTCTCATCTGAATAAACGTCCGAAGTGGTGGTGTGGCGGGTGATGTCGTTTGTTTATTGGCAGTTAACAAACAAAGTTTTTGAAGAAACTGTTTATGCATCAGTTATACGATACGATAAAGAAATTTTTAATTACACGAATTAACAGTTTTCTATGAAATGGCGCTATTACAAACCAAATAGGTAAAAAAAAAGAATAAACAGAACATCAAAGTGTATTTACTAATAATATTAGAAAATCGTGGTGTATACACTTCAACTTTTCCAACGGTAAGGCCAGTTTAATTAAGATTTCTAGCGTTCATTTTCGTACAAGCATTGTAAGAACGTTACAGAAATTGCGGTAAGTCCTTTACCGAACGAAATTGTTCCACTTGAGTAATAATAATAAAATCTCTCTCTCTCTCTCTCTCTCTCTCTCTCTCTCTCTCTCTCTCTCTCTCTCTCTCAGCCTTCGAGTGTCAACACCGATCTAACCCTGGGCGTTGCAATATGTCCGGATTAAGCTTGAGGATCGGGTGTGTATGTGTGAAGTTCTCCCTCTCCTTTTTTATATTCCAAAATAGAAGTCCCTTCAGGGCGAAGGATGATGACGGGTTCAAGTGCTATCAGGTCACCTCAGAAAACGGATCGGGGTTGCATTCTCAGAACGAACAAAAAAACCTTCAACACTTGGTGGTGAGGATTCGATGTAATGTTAACTGTTGCATTACACATACATACAAAAATATATATATATATATATATATATATATATATATATATATATATATATATATATATATATATATATATATATCTAGATATACATATATATATTATATAGAGATATAGAGAGAGAGAGAGAGAGAGAATTTTTTCATTGAATAACTTGATGTGCGTTATATATTCTTCATTACTCAGTGAACAAAGAAACCGGCTTTAGAAAACTGGAATGAAAGCGTTCAAGATAATCTGATCCAGTGCTGTTATTTGGTTTACCAAGAATGAAGTGAAGAAAACTTCACATACACGTAAAATATATGTGTGTGTGTGTGTGTGTATGCGAGAGAGTGTAGTGTTAATGGTAAAAGCTGTACCATTTCAAAAACTTAGAAAAGAATATTATTCAAATTACAGGATCGTTTTTAGAATTTGATTATCCTCCTGCTCGGCTTTAATAATATTTAAGTTTTAGAATTACCTCTTTGAATCTGGTATCGTTGTAATAAGTGTGTAGATTTTTTTCTTATCTTTTCACGCAACCGGTCATTGATAGTTTTTTCTACAGGTAAATAATATTTCAGGCCTTGTTTTCAGGTGGAAATTTTCTTTCTTATAATCGTTTCTCGTTCTTCTCTTCTTCCATCCTTCAAGAGAGAATGCATTGGTTCTTTCCAGGATAAGCCACTCATTTTAATTGCCATTTTTTCCTGCTTATCATCATGCTTAAACTAGGTATGAGCATTAAGTTGCCTACCCCATCGGTCTTAAGTTAAAAAAAAAATATGCTGTTCCTGCAACCTACCTTCCTTTTAAGAAGTGAGTCTTTGACGTCTTTCTTGATAAGACCTTAATATTTTCCGTCTTTTTTTTTTAAGTTTAAAGTATAAAGGACACTTGGCTGCCCGTCCCGTCGGCCCTTGCAATCTATGAAATGATTGGGCTCTTATGCTCTTCCATCCTTGAAGCAAATATCCGGGTTCTTTTGAAACTCTTTAGGCTTAAGGTTTATAAGATTCTTTTGGTTGACGATTCCATCTTCAAATAGAAAATGCAAGAGGAAATTAAGATCCTTTGGGTAAAATTATTTCAGATGAATGTTTCAGTTCCAGTTGCAGAATAGTCATGTAGTATAGTTAGGCATTGAATATTTAGCCATTGCATAGCCATGACATGAATATCAGTAATTCATTATTGTCATCTCCAGAGGGGCACATATTTACTGAATATTTATTTAATATTGATTTTACTTATGATGGAAATTGCTGTTCTGTAATGTAATTTTTTCTGTTTTATCGGCGCCCGTTTGGGCACGCTATCGCTTCACTTTTTTCCAGAGATCTTCCTTTCCTGTAATCTTTTCTCCAATCTTATTTACACCAACAGGTTCTACTTGAAAAGTAGAGACAGGCAGCCTCTCCACTCTTGTCCCCGAAGGATACAATCCACAAGTGGTTGTTTTAATAGAAGTTGTGGAGGCTGGAGCTGTAGGATCTTTTGGGATCTTTGGGGGGAGGGGCCCTAGTAGTCGTAGGAGTGGCATGACAAGTGTCCTTTCTCCCTGAGAGAAAGGGTGAGGCATAGGTTAAAGGATAGCCGGGTCCCCCTTTTACATTTAAATGATCCTTGAAAGCAGGTGGAACGGAGCTCTCCAGAGAACCTGTAGGTGTGACGTCTCTATTGTTGCCGATTTCTTAAACTTGAAAGAAAATCTTTTCGTTTCGAATACAATATAGTTTGAGGATATTCAGTTTGGATGTTTCGGGTATCAAACGTGAACGGTCGCAGACTTGTTTTAATCTGGTAACTTTTTGTTTATATATGTATATATATTCATGTAAACTATATATATATATATATATATATATATATATATATATATATATATATATATATATATATATATATATATATATATATATATATATATATATATATATATATATATATATATATATATATATATATATATATATATATATATATATATATATATATATATATATATATATATATATATATACGCACACACATCCACACGCTTACATACCAACCTTAACCATAACTTAATTTTCAAATATTTTAAATCTTCTTATTCTTCTTTTTTGATATTTATTTTCGAAAGAGGAAAGTTACTGGATGACCAGACAAGGGACCTTGATTAATCCTGTAGTCAAAATGTCCTCAGTCTTTTCTAAGGTCTTCTTCAGCTGCTGAGCTGTAAACCCGGGTTCTAAAATGGAATCATGGGACAGTCTTCCTGGCAGTGCTGTGGATGTTGGTGTTTCAATTTATACGATATCCTGAGTGTTATTTATCTATGTGTATATATATATATATATATATAAAGTTTTTCGTTTGTTTATATATATATATATATATATATATATATATATATATATATATATATATATATATATATATATATATATATATATATATAAAATAATTACATACTCCATTTAGACACATGGATAGCTTTTACTATAAAGCTTGCGAACAAATTGGGTAATTTTTAGTTTTTATCCGATAATAATAATAATAATAATAATAATAATAATAATAATAATAATAATAATAATAATAAAGCAGAATTATTCCTGTTAATACCGAAATGTCTATCACATGCCTTGATCTTGGAATCATTCGAACATTATTGTACATGCGCAAGTAGTATTTTTTATGATGTTATAAACGAGATGTGTGATTTCCGATCGCCATTTCAGGAAGCTGATTACGCTAACGCGGATATGATCTGGTATCTCTTCTTTTTTAATATCTCTGGTAGCTTAGACTCCCTTCTCTTCGTACATGTTACCACATACCAGGAACAGCTTGACAGGAAGGGTTAATTTGCTCAATTTTCTCCAGTAACTTCAGGAATGTGTCTTGAATTAAACCGGGGTATTGTGCATGGAGATGTTTCATATCAACGCTTGAAGTTTCCTTTTTTTTGTGTGTGTGTATGTGTGTGTGTGTGTGTGTGTGTGTGAGATCCTCTCCTTTTTGTTTTATTCCTTCCTTTCAGAATATTAGAACCAACTCCCTTCAAAAATAGTTTGATTTTGTCTCTGATAGTACGAGGTATAAAAATTAGGCCGGCCAATGAAGAATTAGACGAATTTATTTCAGGTGATAGAAATTCATTTCTCGGTATAATGTGGTTTGGATTCCACAGTAAGCTGTAGGTCCCGTTGCGAGGTAACCAGTTGGTTCTTAGCCACGTAAAATAAGTCTAATCCTTCGGGGCAGTCCTAGGAGAGCTGTTAATCAGCTCAGTGGTCTGGTTAAATTAAGGTATACTTACTTAGTGTGATAATTGGTAACACTCGTGTCAGTTGATATGGTAATCCTTCGTACCACCCACCTCTGTTATAATGTTTCCCTTTATATTAACAGATGTGCCATCACCCAAGAAAAGCACATTGATTCTCTCTCTCTCTCTCTCTCTCTCTCTCTCTCTCTCTCTCTCTCTCTCTCTCTCTCTCTCTCTGTCAAGAAAAGCTCTTGGAGAGCGATTGATACAGAATTAAGCCTAATGCCATTAAGATACCATATATAACCTTTCTCGCTTCTTGGCCTGTGTTGTAGCCTTCATTGTATTCGTGTCAGTCAGTGTGTCTTTTTATATCCTTTTCTATTCGGAACGGATGAATATCCAATGATTCGGTCAGGAGAAAAGGCGGCTGTCTTCAGGGGGTTAATGTCTCTTAATATACTTTTGAGCCTGAGGCCATGATAAGGGTCGCGTTTGGAAATTTTATATTCATTTTATTTTTTATGAAATTTGTTTGAATTCTGATATTTCGTTTTGATTTTTATGTATATAAAGCTTTTCCATTGAAATATATATACATATACATACATACATACATACATACATACATACATACATACACACACACACACATATATATATATATATATATATATATATATATATATATATATATATATATACATTTTTATACGCCCACGACCTTATACATACATATATACATACATACATACACACACACACACACATACATATATATATATATATATATATATATATATATATATATATATATATACAGTATATATATATATACTTACACTTTTATACGCCCACGACCTTTTGAATTTTATACGCCCACTGCTTTTATGATGTAAGTGTTTTTGTTAAGTGTTTGTCACTTGCACGTCTCCATTGATGTTCAGCCTGGTGTCTTGTTAGTACGAATTCCCACAGGGACTTTTGTTGACAGTGAAAGGTAAAGGTTTTCACCGTCATGCTCAGGAGAGCATGAGCTCGTGATGGCGTAAGGCCAGTTAATCAGTTATGGGATGAATGTAGGAGTAACTTTTCCTGTTCTTCTCTGAAACCGCCTTCTGAGTTTAGGGACAGCTCAGTGATTATGTATATATATATATATATATATATATATATATATATATATATATATATATATATATATATATATATATATATATATATACATACATGTATATATATAAATACATATACATGTGTGTTTGTCTTTCTGTCTCTGTCTCTGGTGTATACGTTCATGTGTGTTTTGTGAGAGAATACTGCTTCGATTTCCTAGTGAGGTAGAGCGCTTTAAGCATTTTGCGTTAAACCTTACTGAGCTTCTGTTCAACTGAGCTTTGAATTGGGTACCTGATAGCTAACTAGCTGTGGTTGGTCGTAGGCTGGCTGAGAAAAGCTGTGGAGCAAGTAACTTCATCCTGAAATGCATGTTGAAAAATTAAGGGCGATATCCTTTTGAGCAATGGTCTTTTAGTGGTAAAAGGAAATATATAATATATATATATATATATATATAATATATATATATATATATATATATATATATATATATATATATATATATATATATATATATATATATATATATTAGCTGACCAACCCGGCACTGCTCAGGGATAACTCTAAATGACAACCGATAAATCTCTCTCTCTCTCTCTCTCTCTCTCTCTCTCTCTCTCTCTCTCTCTCTCTCTCTCTGTCACTTTCCCTCTTTCTTCTCCCTAACACCCCCTCTACTCTCTCTCTCTTCCACTTCCTCTCCCTCTCGCTCTCTCTCTCCGTCACCCCCTTCCCAAACCCCACCCCCTTTGGTGCCATTGATGCCTTACCCCCACAGTATTCTATTCCAGATAATAAGTCCTACGTATACCGAAATTAGATATGATAAATTCGTAAAGTTACTAAGTCTACGGGCATAGCCAGCCCCTCTCCGGGAAGCAACCCCCCCCCTCCCGCTTTGGTGCCCTTCGGTGTTAGTGATGTATTACCCCCACAGTATTCTTTTCCAGATAGTAAGTCATATGTGTACCAAGTTTGGTAGAAATTGCTCAGTGCGTTTCAGAATTATGGTGGAACATACATCATACATACTGTGCATATATCCATTTCTATATATATGTGTGTGTGTGTGAGAGAGAGAGAGAAAGAAAGAAAGAAAAACTGAGGTCAGTGAATCAACTATACGATAGTGCACCGGAAAATAGATTTGTCCGAAAATTAATTTTAGAGGTTAATTAATTCCTTGGTATCGCTAAGTTCATCTTCTGTTTGTCGACTTCATGGTTCAGTGAGTTTCAGCCTACCAGTCAGCAGTTTAGTAGTCTTATCACGGATGGTCTCTGTTGAATACTTTTTTTATGTCAACTCTTTTATACTTCCGTTAACTAAGAAAAAACTTTTTACTTCTTTTATAATTAATCTCTTAACAGGAAAAACCAATTTTTTATTTCTTTTATAATCTCTTAACATTCTGTTGCTTTTGGAAATCATAGGAACGATTCTTATTTAGTACAATGAGTTTTTTAGACCCTCCTGTTATTCTTTTTGAAAAGTAGTTGAGTGTTTCCATTTTCTATTTGTTTAGAACCTGCTCAATACATACTCTTGAAATTCATTAGAATTTATTTCACTTTTTATATTAAGGTGTTTATAGAGATGAAGCTACTTGCCCTGCTTTTGTATTTTTTAACCTGAGTTTCTTGTTCTCATTTGGATGTAAGCTAGACGTTCATCTAGCGTCTTATTTCAAGATTTGTAAATCAGTAAAGTTAGGGCATATTTATATGGTAAAACCTTTTGGAAACTTGTGTGAGTGTGCACATTCAGGTAGCAACATATATATAACATATATATATATATATATATATATATATATATATATATATATATATATATATATATATATATATATATATATATATATATATATATATATATAGATAGATAGATAAATATTATATATAATACATATAAAGTTTGTCATTTATACAATCGTGACTTTTTTATATTCATTAATTATCAGCCTCAAATATCACTTGGTATCAAATTCACTATACCTTGGGAGTAATATACACCTACTATCCACTTCAGGGACGGCGACTCATCGTTTTTTCTCAGATATCTTTCAAACTAATTAATTGATCGAAATGTTTCATTGACACAGTGTACAAGACACCTCCCGCTAATGTTTGGTAATATAGTGCATTGTCAAATGGCTTTAGTTAAGGTGTTTACTCTTGACTTACATGGTATTGCCGAGCCTCGCCAGACTATGCATTCGAACGTCCTTTATCCCCATCCCGTCCCTCCCTCTCCCTTCCCCTCCTCATCCCTCCCTCAACCCACTTTCCTGGCCTCCCCATCGCCGTCCCCCTTTCCCGTCCATGGGGGATAGCGGACGTTCGATTACGTAGATTAGTTTTGCTGACTCATGCTACTTTGCCCTTAAAAGTCAAGAGTAAACGCCTTAACTAACATCATTTGACAATGCACTTTATTACCAAAAATTAGCAGGATGTGTCTTGTACATTGTGTCAAAGTGTCATTTCGATCAAATGATTAGTTTGAAAGATATTTGAGAAAAACGATGACTCGCCGTCCCTGAAATGGATAATAGGGGATTTGTAATTGGAAATTTTATCTGTCCTGGTTAGAATCCTGCCGGGATATATATATATATATATATATATATATATATATATATATATATATATATATATATATATATATATATATATATATATATATATATATATATATATATATATATATATATATATATTTATAGACATGTACATGTGTTTATATATATATATATATATATATATATATATATATATATATATATATATATATATATATATATATATATATATATATATTATTTGTTACAAAAGCAAGGACAGGTGAAAGCAGATGTTATACATTATATACCATTACACCACCCTTTGCATTCTACAGTGAGTGAGAGCGAGTTGTGACCTTGCGGAATTCCTGGACATAGGTGCTCTGTTTTTTCTGTTTGCTTAGGGGATCGCAGAACGCTCGAGTTTTCGCTCGGCATACATTTGCATACTTTTACATACATTTATGTACATTGTGAATGGAAGTAAAATACACTTGACTTCGGGTTATGTTGTGTCTGTCCGCATAATTTCTGACCCGTTTCTCTTATTAGAATGCAAAACTGTACTGTCGTTTGTTTATTTGCAAGTTAAGTGCAACAGTTACTTAATCGTTGTGTATGTTTGAAGGGCGTAAGATGATGTTCCTCATTTGCTTCTTATTTCGTCATCGTAATCATGTTAAAAGATAGGTGTTCATTAGCAGTTTTTATGTTGGGCATGACATGATCTTGTTTGCTTATAACATTTTTTATGCGCATCTTTCATTATGTAGGAGAAGGCAACATAAGATTTCGGCAGGGTTAGTTGAAGAGATGTATACAGTTGGGGCTAAAAATAGGGCATTCTCATTTTGCCTTTCTCATCCAGTTGTGATTATATATATATATGTGTGTGTGTGAGTGTGTGTGTGTGTGTGTGTGTGTGTGTGTGTGTGTGTGTGTGTGTGTGTGTTTGCCTGTCTGTCTGCATGTAGGTAAGGAAATGAATGGAAAAAAATTATGACCAAGATTTTTCAAATGCCCATACATAGGAACTCTTAGAACTCACAAGTAAAACATATATACACATACGTACCAGTATATATATATATATATATGTGTGTGTGTGTGTGTATGTATAATATATATAATATATATGTATGTATGTATGTATGTATGTATGGATTTGTATGTGTGTTGCAGAACCATTTCATACGTTGATAACACTGAGGCTTTCTTAAATACAAGTGTAAATTAAATTACAGGCGAAAAAAAATTCGGAAGTTACCGATATTTGAGGTTGACCTTAAAAGAAATTTCAAGGCTGACCATGTCAAATTATGTCTGAACTTATAAATTTTGATAACCAAAAAAGTAAGGTATCTTTCTAAAAGAGACCTATAAAGAAAAAGATGAGAACGTTCGCCATGGTATGGGTATCCATGGGCATAAACATTAACATGAATAAGGATTTCACTTCTCTGTTTATAATCATGGAAGCCACCATGTTATTGCCACAGGTATATTCATGAATTTTGACATGGCTGTGGATATGGGCATATGCAAGGGAATCGGCTTTGACATGAATGTGTACAAGGGGATGTTCGTAAGCATGGGCATGGGTATGGCAGTGAATATGAACACTGCCATGACTGATGGCACGGGCATGACGTGTCCGTTGATTAGATTTTCAAACGATGACCAATCACGTGAGCCAGAAAACGAGATTGGGTATGTTCTGTGTCCCATCTCCTCATACATGAAACATGTACCTTCTCAAGGGCATCTGGACGATGATTATTGTCCTTAGCATAACATTTTCACTAAATAAAGTTTTTGAGGCTCTTTTTATTCAAGGTTTAAGTGTTACTCAGTCCGTCGATATTCAGAAGATATTGTCTAATTGAATAGAGTTTTCAGTTATGAAATTTATACTAAATCCGGTTTATGGATATTCATCGTGAATGGCTAAGATTTTATTCTTGATCATTTGATTTAATTTAGTTCTTGTTTTAGTCTGATTTTTAGATACAGAATTATAGTTCTAAAGAAGGAAATTTATTCAAGCAAATTCGAAAAACTTAATGTAAGTTTATATTATGTAAATGTTAATTTCATTTAAATTGAATGATTTATCGAATGAGTTCCTAAATATTCAATGAATATACTCATATATATTTAGTATTGTTTGTTTTATGGGTTTCACTTGAATCTGTATTATTTTAATCATATCAATATTTAGGAAAAGTTTATTAGCGCAAATTTACCCGAATTTCAAATATATTTACTGATTTAAACGTATGCTTCGATGACATGATTGGTAATTTAATAGGTCCTAAAATGATAGTAAAATAAAAAAAAAGTCTACATTACTGATAACGTCAATACCGCGTGAAATTGGACCATACTTCTAATAATTATCGAAAGCAGTGATATCACCTGACTTTGGACTTGGGTTCAAGATAGCAGATCGAGTTAGCATTGAGCCCTGCGTTGGAGTCGCTGCAATGACCGGCGGCAGAACAATTCTGCCTATCCGCCAGAATTTCCCGGAACAAGCCGGACTTCATTTTGAATTTGTGTACTGGCTGAATAGCGGGCCTTGAAATCCAATGAAGGAGGCTTTTCCATAAATTAGAGGCCTCGGGTGCGAATAATGAAGCACGAGCAATATTGCCCGGATGAGGCAGAAAGCGTTTAATATCGGTTCTCGGATTTTGGTGGAATTGAAGGGCAGATATTTGAAACCAATCTAGTTTTGGTTTTGTAGGCGTACAGTGTTTTACAGCGTTCGTACATGCGCCGGTTGCTACAATTTTATCACGTTCCGTCTAGCATGACAAGGAAGGATATGAAAGAATTACTTTTCGTTATATTGTGATGCATTGCCTCCGGTCGTTTTATTTGGCGGTATTTAGTACAGTAGTAAAGTTGGGGGAACCCAGACTGGAGAGTTACCTATAGTGAACTATTTGTATTCATATTTCTTTTTTGAAATATTCTCGGAATAGCATGTCGAATGTGTGTGTTTTTGTGTGTGTTTACGAGAGAGACAAAAAGTTAAGTATATCGTAGTTTAACCATACCACTGAGCTGATTAACAGCTCTCCTAGGGCTGGCCCGAAGGATTAGACTTATTTTACGTGGCTAAGAACCAACTGGTTACCTAGCAACGGGACCTACAGCTTATTGTGGAATCCGAACCACATTATGACGAGAAATGAATTTCTATCACCAGAAATAAATTCCTCTAATTCTTCACTGGTCGAACGCTGGGCCAACAGAGTGCTAGCCGAGAGCTCTACCCACCCCTCCAATGAAGAACTTACGAGAGAGAGAGAGAGAGAGAGAGAGAGAGAGAGAGAGAGGTTCGGGGGAGTTCACTTGCTTTACAGCTAAATTATACCACTTTGATCATAACAAATTAATGGTTTTACATTAATAACCTAAAGAAGGTAAATTAAAATGGTTTAGGACTAAGGCTTAAGGTATTCCATCCCCATGCCTGACAGGAGGACTCGGTCATTAAGGGTGGCCTCTTCTGATCCTCCGCCCAGATTATAAGATTACCCAGAAGTTAAACAGCATCGTCTCCAGATTTTCGAGGATCAGTGTAATGTGAAAAGACAACATAAAATTTGTTAGCTTTCCTAACGAACTATTGATCGCTCAGTAACTTTTACGTAGGTTAGATTCTTTTTCACTTTAGGTGTTTTGCACCAAGTTTTTGTTAAAATCGTTTTTAAAAGCTTCCCTAGTGTCATAGTTTTACACACACAAACACACGCACACACACACTCACACACACACACACACACACACACACACACACACACACACACACATATATATATATATATATATATATATATATATATATATATATATATATATATATATATATATACATATATATGTATGTGATTTATATATATATATGTATATGTATATATATACAGAGGAATGTGTTTATATATATATATATATATATATATATATATATATATATATATATATATATATATATACATACATTTACATAATATTCTTGCTCCTACAGTACTGGCGTGATTTGGTAGTCATCTTCAAGAGGATTGGTATCAGATTTTTAAAAAGTGGCAGAAATTTGCATTATATCCGCTAGGGCAAAATTGCAGAGGAATGTGCAGATGACATTAAAAATATTAGTAGCAAGGATAAGGAGGATATGCACTGGCCTCATTTATGACCGAAGTTGAGAGCGTCATTAACATATCTTTCTTTTTCGCTTGCACCTTCATTTCACCCCTTGCTAATATTCTTGCTCCTATTTTTTCAGTATCTGTACGTTCGTACAAATGACTGTAAGATCGTAAAAAAAATTATACATTTTACATCACACGAAATCTTTTTATCAGATTTTTAAAAATTTTCCTTCAGAAATTCTTACCGTCTATGGTATTTTTCCTTAATTTTGTTTTATTTATTTATTTTTTTCACAGCTCAAGCGTTATTCATTTTCCCACGTCCTCCTTCATGTTAAAGAGCAACAATCCCCCCAGATATGTCAGATTTTATCATGCGATGTTTTTGTCACCTTATAATTCATTAAAAGCTGTTTTGGATCTCTTCGGTCAATTAGGGTGACTTTTTTCAAATTTGAGTAATTTATTACCTTAACTATATGCACGTCCCCGCTAGGAGTGTTACTATACTTCCCCAAATAACATATTCCGTTAATAATTTCCATACTGTTCACACCGTACTCGAAAACTACGAAATTGAACCCGTAGCCTCTGGCAAAGATCGTATTTCTGTCAAGACGTTTGATAGACAGGTCAACGACACAATCATGATTGGCGCTGGTGGCCCCCGGGCTTCTTTGAATCAAGAACTTCATTTTTTATCATGTTGTCGATTTAGATCCTGATAGACGGTTTTTTACTTATCAATAATCTCGTGGTTAATCTTTCCATTCCGATGGTATTGAGGTTTCGAAACGTCTTATTTTCTTGTAAGTTCATCGTATGAATTTCTATTTTACATTTTCGTGATGCTGACTTGCATTCCTAGTGAAAGTGAAAATGATGCCTGCTGGTTGGTCCTTATTCATAAACGTTGCAATTGAATTTTAAATTATCAAAGGGTCGATCTCCCATTTCCTTCAGGTACTTTATACACAGACTGCATATATATACATTCTGTTGAATATATATATATATATATATATATATATATATATATATATATATATATATATTGTATGAAATATATATACATATTTATATATATAATATATATGTAATATACATATATATACAGTATATGTATATATATATATATATATATATATATATATATATATATATATATATATATATATATATATATATATATATATTTATATATACATATATAAATTAGTACCTAATAGCGGGTGGCTCCCATGAAAGTGAAAGACTGAGATTATTATCATATTCCAACTTGAACTGCTGTATCGTGGATGAACCCCTTGGGCAGAAAACTTCAAGAACACTAGCCACTTCTTACGCCCACAGAGAAGGCTCACCAACAGCTGTCGAACCCTCTACACACGCGTCGTCAGTGACCTCTATCTTGCACGCACACACTACCTCCTGGAAATATATATATATATATATATATATATATATATATATATATATATATATATATATATATATATATATATATATATATATATATACTGTATATTCATTTTTACATACGCACACATAAATGCATGTGTGTGTGTTTGTAATATTTTTGACACTAGTTTTAAACATCGCATTTGTGCGTTGAAATATTAAGCTACAAATTACCCATTAAATTCGAATTCTCTATACTTCGTGAAGAACTGGAATGCATTGGAAATTATATATAAGTACACTTCCCGTGACAGTATTCGAACCTATGCCTCTTGAGGTTGAAACGTTGGTGGCAGTGACTTAATACCTAACATAGGTCCAAATCTCCATTGCATAGTGCTTACTGCTTGTAAAAGCTCTGTCTTGAATATATTATATCTTGGTTTATGAATGTGGCGACCACCCTACCACCCAGTAATACCTGGTCCAAATTATAGCGGAGGAGATAAGTTTATGCGAAAAGGTTTCTTCTGAAAATAATATTGCCTTGGCAGTTCGTGGTCCGTGAATCGCTCTGGGTCTACCACCCACCAGTCCATTCAGCTGTAAATAGGCGCCTGCGACTGCTGTGGTCAAGGCGGGTGTTGGGTAGCAACTTCTCCAAAGACTTGATACGAATCTGGAAGGCTTCGCTGTTCTTGCTTCACCGTTTCCCCCCACCCCTCTCCCCTCCCTAAACAAAGTTAAAGACCTCAAGGAATGAAAAATTATAGCTTCCTTTGGTGCAGTCTTCATGAAAGTCCCTGTTAATCTCTTGTGAGAATTCTAAGATTTTTGGAACCGTATGCATTGATACTTTAATTGATAATAAAATTTTCATCACTGAACAAGGCATTTAGCCATGCTGCGAATCAAAACGAAGAAAATACTTTTGAATTAAGGAAACAGTATTATCTGCAGTGCACGTATTGATATGGAATAGGATTTTCCAGCAGTGTGTACAGCTTAAATCAAAACGTATGATTTGACATGTTTTATTTGATTATCATCGTATCGTAAATTTACAGAACAGAACAGTGAACAATAAAAGTACAACTTACTGGTTATATTGCACGGTAAATTTTCAGACCTCGTGACCCAGGTAGCGTTAGGATTTTGTTTTTCATAGATGAGTCGAGAACAGCCGAAGCTAGGTAAGCGCTGAGTACTCCATATATGCAAGCGTAGGTTCGTATGTTAGGAAAAATACAAATTTCTTTTTAATTTGGTATGTCAATACAGTTATATACATACCTTTTAATTATTTCACTTTGTGCGTCTCGTGCTCTCAAATGATTATTGATGACTAACCCGCAGATTGCCAATGACATATTTCACAGTTTCTTTTGTGCTATACTTTTATGTCCTTTCAAGTAATGACATGTGAACTGAGGCAAGTGCACTTAAGAACGAGAGTAAGGTCTCTAAATACTTGTGAACTGACATCCTTCAAGCGGATGATGGCGCCCTGTAGTTAGCTAAAATAAAACAGTTGTAACTAAGGTTGTAAAGCCATCATAAAATGCAAGATGAAAGGGCTTTAGGTCTTTGAAATTGTATTCCCCCCACCCGCTTTTTTTTAATGCATCGTACTTTTTTCTACTTCTCTTGGTTGCTACCTTTTCCTCAGCCATGCTTTGCTGATATAGCCATTCTCTCTGTTAAATTTGTATTTTATACTCCTCAGTGATATTTTAGTGCCTCTAGGAAACTTCTGTGTAGTTGTTTTCCAGCGATGTTTTGACAGGGAAACATTTTTGTCGCCTTTTTCCATATTTTTAATTTTTTATCGCTTCCTAGAGGTGCTTTCTGCGTCCCAGGATAAAATTGGCTAACCTTTTTATTTATCTACAATGTCTGCTCGTATTGCTTCATAGAATTTTATTTGTTTGTCCTTTATTCAATGAAAATCGTGCAATTTAAGAGAGGATTAAATCAAGTGCCTAATCAAATTTGTTCTCTCATGTAAAACACGTTTTATACATTTCGTCTAATCATATATTCAAATATTCTTTTTTCTTATCTCCTTCCACACGTTTGCGTAACATAAAATTCTTTACATTGTGCAAAAATAAAATTCTTGGATAATCGAAAAAGGAGCGATTTTTTGCATAGTTGTAAACCATAAAATGTTTTGTTTCTTAATTTTGACTTCGGCAACCTTTAAATTTTCAAATAAAAATGGTACCTATATAGTTTATATTTAATTTTCATTTTTTTCCATTTTTTATTTCATTTTTACGTTCGTGGTAGTTCTCAAACTAATTTAATGAATCTGTACTGTTATATTTTGCAATGTTTTTGTATCTGCGACTATTCATATAATAACATTCCTTTACGCACACACACCCACACACATACACTATACATATACATATATATATATATATATATATATATATATATATATATATATATATATATATATATATATATATATATATAGTATATATAGTTGTATGTATGTATGTATGCATGCATGCATATGCATATGCATATGCCTCTTTAGATCGCTTGGAAACCGTGGTCGTAAAAGACTTCAGGAAGAATGCCAGGGCTCTGCCAAATATGTTTTATCACCCTTTTAAAATACCGGAGGTATTTTCTATGCGTATTTTCCCAATTTACTCCATCTTTTTTATCTTTTATAGCAGTTTCAAAGCGGGATGTTTGGGAGAAAAAAATAAAGTGGGACTTGAAAAAGATAGATTTCGCGTCTGTTTTCTCTAGAAGTTTTCTTGCTTCACAAAGGATAATAACTTTCGAACAAAGGAGTTCTCAGGGTCTTGCTCGAGGCAGGTTCGCCATGAAGGGAACGTTTAAATGCGCCGAGTGAGGGAGCAATGCATCACTGAACGTTGGTTATTTTTGCTGTCGGATTCTGACATATTTTATAGGGTTCGGCGATGTTTGCCATATTGTTAACCGTTGCTGACTTTTGTTATCGTAGTTCTTACAGGATTTGTTCTGTTGCCTTATTTCCACCCATTTTTTTTTTTATTTTTCCGCCTTATTTCTAAACATTATTAGCCTCCGAACATGCGACTCTAACCGTTATTTTTTCCGCCGCCTCATTTTTAAACATGCTTTGGATTTGCTTCCCTTGTTTTGTAGCAGTTGTTACCTCTTGAGTGCTTAGTTCTAACAGTCATCTGGTTCTTTATTTCTAACAACAATTATTTGTGTATTCTGTCAAATGTTAATGCCTGGCACAGTTCAGTTTAATTTTTGAAGTAGAGAAATTGGTGCAGTTACTATGTTTATGGGTATTTTATATATTTTGGGTTCAGAATTTATTTATAATCCTTAAAAAATTGGTATATATTATTTTGAAAGTTATTCATAATTTTTTTGATAAAACTAGGACTATGAATCGTTCACGTTTAATGCACAGCTAAGTTCTTTGTGGAGGAGTATGCGAAGACATTCATTACTCATCATCCAAACACAGGTCCTTTCATCTACCCTTGAACCTGAGTTTAACTTTATTTGCAAGAAACCGTGGTCACGTTTTCATCGGACTCAAAATTTGTAATTTTCTCTCCAGCAGTCGAAATGCTTACCCTTATTATATCAAATCGCGAAATGCTCGTGTTAAATATCTTGATTGTGATGTTATAATTTGGATATGTGAAACAGGTTTATTTTATATACTGCCGAACTAGCTTGAATATCCCAGTAATTAAGAGCAAGTCAGACAGATGAGAAGAGTAAAGGGGAGAATCCTTAATGTCCTTTCATCTGCAGTAACGAGTGGGAGTGTGTGTGTGTGTGTGTGTGTGTGTGTGTGAAACACGATGAAGGTTAGAGATCGAAAGAAACTTACAAAGAGAAAGATATGTAGGCAAACGAAATTAAAGTGATAGAAGGGAGGGATGGAGAGAGAGAGAGAGAGAGAGGGAGGGATGGAGAGAGACAGAGAGAGAAATGTGAGAAATGGTTTAACTCTGAATAGGTTGTGGAGGAGAGAGAGAGAGAGAGAGAGAGAGAGAGAGAGAGAGAGAGAGAGAGAGAGACTTCCACACACACATTGGGAAGAAGGCTGCTTCGCTCAACTTGTACCTAAATATATTTTGTTTCATCAGACATGTAGCCGAAGGTCATCGCTTTGATCCGACTTGTGACCAAATAAAGTCACTCTCGTTTGGACTTGTATTCAAACACCATAACGGATCTCTCTCTCAAACAAAACAACCGAGGAAGATATTGTTTTCTTTTGTTTTTCTTTCTTTTTTTTTTTGCGGGGTTTTTTTCTAGGCCGCAATAGTTGGAAAAACATTTTTCCTTTTGTATTCTTGCTCTTTTTCTTTTCTGTGGTGACATTTAAAAAATGTTTATAGTTTTATTTTTTGGCAGCAGTGTAACAAATTTTATATAGCAAGATAAAGGGAACTGCAATGGATATATATAAAAATACTTGCTCTTTTTCATTTTATTGTATGAAGATAAGACTGCAAATAGCAAATTTTTGACACAATACATTTTTGACAGTAATTACATCACTTTTTAAGCCAGAGCGAGGTCCGATATAACGGCCTATCTTATTAGGGTCATTGGAACTCGCTTCTGAAGTGATATTATGAGGAAACAAGTAAAGACTGCGCTGAAGCTTCTTCGGCTCAATCGGGTTTCATGTACAGCCGCTACAGCGTATAATCAAGGCCACCGAAAATAGATCTATCTTGTGGTGGTCTCGGTATAATGCTGTATGAACCTCGGCCTATGAAACTTTAACCACGGGCTGGTGGTGGCCTATCCTATATCGTTGCCAGAAGCACGGTTATGGCTAACTTTAACCTTAAATGAAATAAAAAATTACTGAGGCTAGAGGGCTGCTATTTGGTATGTTTGATGATTTGAGGGTGGATGATCAACATACCAATTTGCAGCCCTCTAGTCTCAGTAGTTTTTAAGATCTGAGGGCGGACAGAAAAAGAGTGCGGACGGGCAGACGAATCCGGCACAAAAGTTTTCTTTTATAAAAAAAACTAAAAATGCAAATGTGAACTTTTCCCTAAGAAATGATTCTTAAACGTCAAGACGTTCATTAATTAGCTATTATATATTATGTGTATATTAATAAATTATTTAGTTGTTTAAGGCTGTAATTAAGAAACTCCGTGTTAATAAAATAACAAATTGCTTCAGATTAAATTAACAGAACACAAATAAATCAGGTTTTGTATTCCTGTAATGCGTGTAAATTGTTAACTCGATGGTCAGCCACTTTGATCAGCTACTCTTCGGCATTCCTGTGTGTTTCATGAATAACTGTCCAACCTACTTTTGTTGTAAGATAGTCCATTATAACTGTAACGCCAGAAAATCACTATAATCCAATAATAATAATAATAATTTGTATTTTATTTTATTATTATTAGAGTATTATTATTATTATTATTATTATTATTATTATTATTATTATTATATTATTATTATTAACCATCCTGCGTCTTTACCAATCAAAGCTGAATAACCACCGCCTACAATTTTCCGTTGTTTAGGTCAACAAGGGCACAGTGGTTTTTCAAGAAATTACCCCAAAGACGTTTCTCCTTGGCGGGGCGGCGTCAATAACCTAGGTGCCGTGACGCCAGTTTTAACAGGCATAATCAATCATTCAATCAATCCCGCCAAGGGATTGAACTCTGTTTTCTTACCATGATATACCTGACTGTGTAGCTTAAGAGATCCTCTATAATTACATGAAGTGAGCATAGTTCAGTTGAGTTCATAACTAGTCTCATCAACTCTCAGAAATACATAGGCCTACTGTAAGAATACAGATTTTTCGGCCGTAGTTGCATTTGTGTTAGGCCCAAAGTATTTATGAAAGAAAGGACCAATAACTGTAGTAATAATAACTTACTGTTTTGATTGCTGTTGCTAGTTCTAATCTCCCTCCTCGCCTTTCTAGTCACGTCTTTTATCTCGCATCCCAATCTTCCCTAGTTTCTAGTGCTGCCTTCTAATAAGGAGGCTCTCTCTCTCTCTCTCTCTCTCTCTCTCTCTCTCTCTCTCTCTCTCTCTCTCTCTCTCTCTCTCTCTCTCGTCATTGCTTTATCATGATTTATCATGGACCATTTTTGTTTAAATTCCCTTTCAGATTTTTGTAGGTAAAATTTGATTCCTGCATTAATATGATATATGCCAAAGAATATCTTTATATGTTATTTTTAAAGTTATTGCCATAGCATTAGTGTATTTGCTCCTGTACGCTAAGTTTTCTTCAAGTTGTTTATTCTTGTAGTCTAGTACGACCTTTTATTGCTGTGTTGCAATACAGTAAGAAGTCATGCAATGCAAATAAACCATTTTGTGGTTTTCAAAATAAAAATTTACCTCCAGACGAATATTATGAGTCAGACGGAAGGATAGAATTAGAAGTGATACCATAAATGAAATTAAGAACGTTCGATATATTGAATAGATAATGACAGACAGAGATGGAGGTGGTTTGGACACCACCTTCCCCCGCTTGAGGGGAGACTATTACCTGATAGTGTCAGCTATGAGCTATGTGGGCACCAGGAGAGTGGAAGACATGAGGACTATGAGACGGGAAGCTGGAAGTGAGTAGAAACGTGTGGACTTACGTGGCGGGATTTCACAGAGCCTTTTGAGTCGCTCACCGTGGGAGGCGATGGTGGTACTGAGCTGAATTCTCTTGTCCATCTCTTCATTATTAGCAATAACCTGTTATGTTATTACTATACTCCAATCCAAAGAATCAACCCATTTTAAATTTTAACGCGCATTTAGTCTGCGCATACATCGTTCACCGAAGAATGCGTTGTGCTGAAAAGGCTTCACAGCAGAAGTCCTTTTGTCTCCTCGCGATCGGTGATTTATACATTGCTGTCAAAACACATCACTTCAAATACGCCATAACTTCAATTTCTTTTAGGGAACCAAAGCAGGCTGTATGAAGTGGGTCGTCTTGAGCAGGTTTCCGTAGATAGCAAACATTCCAAGAAATGTTGAGCTTTTATGAACATTCGACTGATCCTGATAAACAAAGCTATTAAAGAGAGAGGGGAGGAGGGAAAATTTCTTAATTTAGTTTAAATCCGGATAATTCGCCTTCAGAGTGAGAGAGAAAGAGCTTGCCGTTACTCCTCAAAAAATCTTAACATAACTATTAAAAAGTAAAATGGAGATGAGTTAGATACTGAAATGTTTTTGCAGAGATAGTAAATTATAACAAAGTTTTTGAAACTGTATTTGCAACACATTATTTTTTGCTATGACTTACAAATGGCTGCGAAATTGCCAATGATGGACAGTCACAAAGACCATATCATTGTATAGTTTATGCACAGTTAATGAGAAAATAAAAAAACATGGTTAACGATGAATTAACACACCGTTGAGAACTTTTTCTCACTCGTTAGGAAATTTAAAAGGTTAATTTTCTTTTATTAAACTCGACTTACATAAACATTCTGCCCCTGACAGTTAACGATATCGTTACCGAGGATAATAAGGTAATAGGAGAGACCTGATTTACATAACTTGTCAAGATCCTTAAGACAATGTGAGAGAGAGAGAGAGAGAGAGAGAGAGAGAGAGGGAGAGAGAGAGAGAGAGAGAGAGAGAGAGAGAGAGAGAGAGAGATTTAGCTAACTACAGGGATACCTCAGAGAGAGACAGACAGACAGACGGAGAGAGAAATAATGAGTGGCGGAATTCTTTGTGTAAATCTCCATAAAACGCCATTAGTTGGAATGGCGATGGAGAGAGTCATCGTACTTCAACTTGGAGATGAACGACATTCCTGGAGAGAGAGAGAGAGATGTAGGGATGTGGATGACGGGGTGGAGATTCCCCTAATTTGCTCCTTCATTAACCACGGAGACCCGGGAGTCCTTCTTCATTTTAGGGCTGGGCATTCGTGTGGCAAAAGTCGGATAAAGAGGGCTGCAGCCCTTTGTAGGGTATCGTAGATGTGTCCGCGTGAATTCCTATGCCCCTTTTCCCCTGCTCCACACGACTACAGAGCTGACAGCTTGCGATAATTGCCTTTGACGTGTCGTTGTGATTGGCCCGATAGTGCCAGATTCTTTACTCCCCTTCTCGGCTTGGTGCACCGAAAAGGAAAACCAGAGTAAAAGAAATAGGAAATAAAAGGACTGGAAGTAAGACAACTGGAGAGAGATCTGGAGAAGGCCATGTGCACCTGTAAGTTCGTTTGTGGTTCAGAAGTTCTCTCTCTCTCTCTCTCTCTCTCTCTCTCTCTCTCTCTCTCTCTCTCTCTCTCTCTCTCGTTTTATCAGTTAACAGTTGATGAATTTGGGAGGGATTAAGGGCAAAGAGGAAATCGACACTGACACAGCATGGGGGCGTTAATTCTTAGTGGAATGTAGACTAGACGTTTAGTTTCGTAATGTATTGAGCAGGTGAAACTTCAGACTTCCCGTTAATCCTCCTTACAATCAGTTATATCAGGACCTTATCCTTTAATCCCATCAAGGTAGAACTGAAAGGTAGTACATTGCAGTAGTTTAATCCTGCACGGGCGAGCTAAACACTAGTCCGATGCTGTACCATTAATCCTGTAACAGGTGAATTGAAAGCTAGACCGATGTGGAACTTTGACAACATGAATCCGAATGTAAGCCCGACACTATATACAGTCGGTCCAAGATCCCTTTTGAGCGCTCGTTCCATTAGTCCATTGATCAGGTCTTCGTGTCCCATGAAGAATGGCATTTGGACACCCACAGAGAGGGCCATTTGTGCACCCCGTAGCTTCTGACCCTTGTTTGTAGACGGTAGCAGCAGTCAGCCGCAGTAGGAACCTGGGCTCGTTTGGGACGATGATTTACAGGTCTCGTACGTGTCGGGTATATTTGGTAGTTGATATCTCCTGCCTTTGGATATTCCAGATTCTCGATAATTTGCACATTCAATGTTTCCAACGCTGCTAAATAATGCAGGGGGCGTGCACATATATTTATGGGTGTGTCATTGTAAAACATGATATTGCACACGCATGCGTTGTTTGCATAACGTAAAACACTTTCTGTTGTGTCATTTCTGAATCATCTTGTTCTTTCCTCTTCTAGCGGCAATGGTAATTATGGAGTAATAAGTGACGTGTGAATAATTATCTGTACTGTAATTTTCTTTTCATGTAAACAATAATTTATCTTGACACGAAGCCGTCTTAATTTTCTTGGCTGCTGCTTGTTGGCATTATCATGCATAAGAGCTATCATATATATATATATATATATATATATATATATATATATATATATATATATATATATATATATATATATATATATATATATATATGCGGTTCATTTCAAATTATATATAATTCTCATTTATTATATTCTCTTATAAAGAGAACACATGTAACGTAATGAATTTGTCTTACAGAGATCGTTGTAACAGGCAGCGTAAAGCCATTTTCATCATTATACCAGAACAACACGGAAAGGAATGGGAAAGAGAGAAGGGGGTATCATCTTCAATAGCAGCTATAGATAAGGATGGGAGATGGTGAGAATGATAAAAATGGAAGCAGGAGAGGAATGCTGAAGCTTGGCCGTAGAGTAAGAAATGCGAATGGCCTGCACTTAATGCAGTTACTTAGTGATGGTTTCAATAGTGTTTCTTCCTTAAGTATATTATACTTCAACGATTCTCCGGCCGGCCAATGAAGAATTAGAGGATTTTATTTCTGGTGATAGAAATTCATTTCTTGGTATATTCGGATTCCACAATAAGCTGTAGGTCCCGTTGCTAGGTAACCAATTGGTTCTTAGCCACGTAAAAATGTCTGATCCTTCGGGCCAGCCCAAGGAGAGCTGTTAAACAGCTCAGTGGTCTGGTTAAACTAATGTAGCCTATACTTAATGCTAATCTATAAATGATCCCAAATTCTTTATAGCTACCTCTCACCAGGGGGGAAACAAGGGAAGAGGCTGTGGTATATCCATCGCTGAGAATATTGCTTGTGATAGGAATTAAAAAGAAAAAAAGGTGAGAAAATTATAAACTTGAAGCAGAATCTGTCTGGTGATTTTTTATTATTGTTGCTCTACTTTCAGCCTTGTTCTGTTGTGTTCCTTTTTGTATAACTGCAAAAAGGCGCACCTTAACCTCTGAACTTGTTCCCCCATTATTCACTTAAGCTGGTGAGAGGCGAAAAAAAGCACTGAACATTTCGATTAACGACAAATTAACTGAAATTCCAATAACTTGAATATCATGGTGAACTTTAGTTTTTTTTCTCTCAACCGCCAAATAAACAAAATAATTATCTGTCAGTAGCAATAACAGGTTTTCAGCAGATTCTCTCTCTCTCTCTCTCTCTCTCTCTCTCTCTCTCTCTCTCTCTCTCTCTCTCATTTCGTTTGTTGTTTAGCAGTTGGAATTTTCTGCCTCCTTCCATATTTCCCGTACCACATTACCTGCCACTTTTTAAGGGGCAGGTTTTTCAACGCTTAAGAAGAGAATTCCATTAAGACAGTGACCGAGCATGACCTGGGCAGCCATGTCCGTCTCGACCTCTATACCGTAAAAAACGGGGTGTTCATTATAGTTGCAAATATGCGAAAACTCCTGACTGTTTTATTGCGAGATGCGTCAGACGGAATATGTTTCTCGGATGTAGTGGACAATTTTAAGTGCCTCGCCAAAAAACTTGCTAGATATTGTCTGTTCTTTTTTTTTTTCTTTATTGTTTTTGAAGGGCGTATTCTACCAAAACTGCAAATTTTTTAGCCTTCACTATTTGCATTTTTGTAGCAAAATAATTGATTTTCAAAAACGAGCTTTAGAACTCTTGGGGGACATTATTGATAAAACAATAGAACATTTATCTTACCATTTTTGTGGTTTATGATCGTTAACAAAGACACCGATTTCTATTAAAGACTCTTTTTTCATAATTATTTTATGGGTGGCTTTTATGTTTGCCTACTCATGACTTGTTTCTTTGAGCTTGTGTTTATTTTCTTTCAGTTAGCCAAGAAGTGAACGCTTATCATCTTTCATATTAGTTTAATCAGTGTCTTTATAGACCTTGTTTTCGAATAGATATTTTCACATTCATTGTCTTTATTTTTTTATATTCACTTTGACAAGTTGCTATCCCTGATCTTTTTCCTTTTCCGGTGATTGGCCTATATATGTATATTATATATATATATATATATATATATATATATATATATATATATATATATATATATATATATATATATATATATATATATATATATATATATATGTGTGTGTGTGTGTGTGTGTGTGTGTGTGTGTGTGTGTATGTATATGATATATATAATAAATTATTATACATATATATATATATATATATATATATATATATATATATATATATATATATATATATATATATATATATATATATATATATATATATATATATATATATATATATTCAAGTGCAGTCATTTTGTTTATGAACATTAGTTCCGGACTAACGATTATATTAATACATTAGCTCACAAGACGACCTCATTTTAATATTTTGCAAGTAACTCGTCACTCTTCAGTGACTTGCGAACGGAGCGATGATAATTCTAAAGTACCACCCAATGGATGATTTTTACTCCTCGTTATTATACTCCTAATGCTGATATCAGGGGAAAAAGTCGTACTTTAGATATTTATGTTTTCCCTGACTAAACGAAGTGCATTCATGATAAAAGCTTAATGAGACTGGAAGATAAATGAGAAATTTCAAGTTGGAACTATTGATTGATTTTGAGAGATCATTTAAAGCAGTCTTGAATAAGAAAGTATTCACAACAGTATAACGCTTGTATATCTTCAGTCGATGCACTAAGAAAAGTTTGGACCTTTGTTTAAGAGTATGTTTTTTCAAAGAATTAATGTGCATACTTTGGCAAGATCTAAGAACGCGTAGTAGGAAATGCCACTGCATTTCATTCGATTGTAGAATGTTCGGAATCGTGTAAATGGTCAGTAAGAAGGAAGAGCAACTTCGGCTATTAAAGACAGTCACATATGTACTTATACTAGCATTTTTACCACGTATGCGTATCTCCACATTTCTCACACTTTTAGTTCGTCATATACAACATACACTACGTAAAAGATTCATCTCTACATCTTCATTTTTCTTTCCTTTAGTCACATTCAACATCCGCGTTCCATTTTCATAAAGGAGATTAGCCACAAAATCCCTCATGTAATTCCTCCTCGGTTCCCAGACACTCCAAGTCAAGTCTTGTACATACACCATGCTCCTTCCTTGGTTCACCTATTTTTCACTTGCTTTTATCTCAGTCTGAACATCTACAAGAATCAGTTTCTTCTATTCTCCAGTTTTCCAGTTGCCTTCATAAAATTACTCTTGAATTATTCTCTTACAAACGCTTTAAAATTCTTTCACTAGTTTATGTAGTTTTCTCCTCTGTCTCTGAGCTGTACTTAACCATTTGCTAACATCAACTAGGCTGCATTTCATTTTATAACCCAACTTTGCACGTTACGTCTACTGTCGTGTCTGTGCATTCTCGCAGCCTTACATCAATAAAGATGTTAAACAACCATGTTCACATAGCATGTTATTGTGTCAGATTCTTCTTTTAAACTTAAACAGTTACTCTTCCGTTTATTTATTTTTAACACTCACTTTAATTCATGATGAAACTTTTCATCGCACCCGTCAAGATATCTTTTACACTGTTCAACCTTTTGTGTGTGTATACACACATTATATATATATATATATATATATATATATATATATATATATATATATATATATATATTATATGTATATATACATACATTTATTTTATAAATATACATATATATACATATGCATATAATGTATAACTGAATCACGAGGTTATGGAACGTGATGAATGTATATATAAAGGCAAATGCCACGAAGGAAAAGGAAACAGCTGATTGGTTGCTAGGCCTTTCAACACACGGTCCTTTACTAGTGAAGGACCGTGCATCGAAAGGCCCAGCAACCACTCCGTGCTTCCTTTTCCTTCTTGTCATTTGCTTTTATATGTATACAGTATATATGTATATAAGTATATGTAAACACTCGCTCGTGTAAGATCTTACTGAGCTAACAATGCAACAAAAACCACCAAAAAACCCGTAGCTTAGATGCTTAGATCAGGTTTATGACGGTCATAAAAACCTGAGTTCGATCCAGATGTGAGTCAGAAATTTATTTCTGTTCCACACGTGATTGTGTGTTGATTATATCTATCTTATTCACTCAGAAGGGGTAATTCGAATGAAATGCTGTCAATTGGGTCATTGCTGAGTCTGGAAGTTGGGGAAAACACGCTGGTATGCAAGCAGTTAGCTTGCCCAGGTAATTCCTTGGGTGCAGGTGCCCTCAGGTTCCAATTTCTTTTATGACTTGTATTGCCTAGTGGGCAGCGTCCTTGCCTTTCAATTGAAAGACGTGAGTTCGATCCTGATGTGAGTCAGAAATTTATATATATATATATATATATATATATATATATATATATATATATATATAGTAATTGAAATAATTCATTATTTCACTTTTAATTTTTAAAAGTGAATAGATATTAATTTTGCATTGACAATGAGTATTTTGCAATTAATGTACCACAGTTATGCTCGCACATTTTCGTGCCCGGATTTTATTACTCAACCAAGAACATAACGACTCGCTTCTTTAGGGATTCTTTATTTATGTTCTTTAAGGAGTAGTTCTATCGGCGTCTTTCATGTAAAGCTCCATTCCTCATCTTGCCTCGTACTTATTCTTGTTTCCTTCGGTTTAGGGCTAGTTGAGGGACTTGGGTTCCATCCCGTCGACCTCTGCTTTTAAGAGAAAAAATGGAAAATGGCACAAACGCAAATCCCTCTCGCCCAGAAAACAAATAAAGGCGGAAAAGCTTCTGCACAGGTGTTCCAACGAACTGCCAGTCACTATATAAATAGGAACTTACCTGCTTACATAAGATTGCTAACTCAAAGATATTTTTAGAAACAACGAATGTGGAAAAGACTGCAAAAACAATCTTGGCGGCGAACTATATTTGTAAGCAGCGCCCGCAAATGATGTGGTAAGAAAAATATTTACTCAAGAAGATGTGTCAAAGAAAATAATTAATGGCGGTTGTCCTCACATGAGCAACATTAACGAATTTTATTATGGGCAAAGCTAATGAAGAGGTTTTACAAAAAAAAAAGTGGATTCTTTTTTTAGGATTGGCGACCAGGGAACGCCTTGCATGAAAAACTTATAGCTTATTCTTTTGTATTCAAGACATTTAGGGGAATACGTAGGAAGAAAACCGTTTAATCTAAGAAATAACAATAACTTATAGCTTATTCTTTTGTAGTCAAGACATTTAGGGGAATGCCTAGGAAGAAACCCGTTTTATCTAAGAAATAACAATATAAGTCAAGTCCGTGTGAAGCCAACGTTGTATAAACATAATCATTAAGACATTGCTAGAGAGATAAGCTTGATACAACTGTCTAATTTTTAAAGAAAAATATGAAGAACAGCATCAAAGGAAAGTTTTGCAAGATTGAGTAAAAAAATGCATTAAAAAAATTGCTTGGGCATTATGCATTCTCAAGGCGTCCACATTACTCTCATGTGCGCATATCTGCATCGATACAGTGATATATCCTTCTGTCATAGGCGCCCCATAATCTCCAACAAGCACAAGGCGGCCAGAGCTAAAGAAAACGTGATAATCCCCAGAGCAAAAGAAACTGAATTGCCGTAATAAACTGGCCTCCCATGAGCCTGTTGCAGTGACCCCTTGTCCACCATATTGGCATCTCGGTTTTCGTCGGGAGCCAATGAATGGGCTGTACGGTTAAGATATTACTCTACCCTTTTGGGCATAAGGTCGCCACCCTCTCCACATTCCCAATACTCCCTGAGGATACCCTGGGTATAAGATCGCATCATTCGGGACCTACTACATAAAGTTTATGACCTGCTTCTTGCCGCCTTAATGAATGGTTTAATACTTCACCATAACTGTCCGCTGGAGTACTTGTTAGATGGCTTCGATGGCCTATTATGATGGCAATATAGGAGAAATTTTTTTCTCTCTCTCTCTCTCTCTCTCTCTCTCTCTCTCTCTCTCTGATGGTGAACTTTTAGAAACAAAAAGGATTGCAAGTAGTTTCTTTGCACTACAATTTATTTTTATAGTGTGTTACTTTGTGCAAAAACATTAGGTGCCGTATTTATCTTGGTATAATGATCTTATCGTAGATCTTGTAAATAGCGTATCGACGGTTCTGAGTTACTTTCTTAATAACAACAAAATCAAAGGTTTTTAAAATCTCTTCCTCTACAAATTAGTTCTATTAAATTATAAAACGGTAGAAAATATTTAAATCAAGGAAACTGAGATGGTTAAATAAAGCATTCCTGCGCAGAAGATACTTCAGTCATAGGTAATATATTCATTTTGTTAAAGAATTCCCAAATATGAAAATTGTGAAAAGATGATAAGTTTAAGATAGTTAGGGCTCATGCCCTTATTAAGAATCACCCAGTTTTGAAAACACTCAACTTATACATAATGTATGGTACGTTCTACCCCCGAGCCTCCGAACAGTCTGAAATAGCCATTTATTATTCCTTATTGTACTGACAGAGGAAAGTGATATTGCTGTTTGGTTTACTTCCCACATTCGCAATATAGAAGAAAGTTCTGACTTGTTCATCAAATTTGAGGAAGATATATATTTCAACTTTTGGCGTGATGGACACACACACACACGGAGAAAAGAGCCTTTCAGTTTAATTAAAACAAAAAACAAGTAAAAGGTGCGCCGAAGTTTCTTCTGCGCAATCGAGTTTTCTGTGCAACATATAATGCTGTATGAACCTCTCAGCCACGGCCCATGAAATCTCAGCCGCGACCCATGAAACTTTCAGCCACGACCCAGTGGTGGCTTGTATAGGTGCCAGACTCGCGATCATGGCTAACTTTAACCTCAATGAAATAAAAGCTACTGAGGCTAGAGGGCTGCAATTTGATATGTTTGATGATTGTAGGGTAGATGATCAACATACGAGTGTGCAGCCCTCTAGTCTCAGTAGTTTTTAAGATCTGAGGGCGGACCGAAAAAGTGCAGACGGACAGACAAATAGCCATCTCAATAGTTTTCTTTTAAAGAAACTAAAAAAACAGTATTTCATCAAATTCTGTATATCTTTATGTCGTAAGGTGAAAACTCGAAAATCGCCTCCAACAAACATTCCCCCAGACGCTATATATCGTTCATTTTATGAAGTAGTCATAAAACTGATCCGAGGCCTGGCCTGCTTGGTCTCTTTAGTTTTCAGTAAAAGAAAACTGTTGAGATGGCTATTTGTCTGTCCGTCCTCACTTTTTCTGTCCGCTCTCAGATCTTAAAAACTACTGATGCCAGAGGGCTGCAAATTGGTATGTTGATCATCCACCTTCCAATCATCAAACATAACAAATTGCATCCCTCTAGCCTTAGTAGTTTTGATTTTATTTAAGGTTAAATTTAGCCATGGATCGTACGTCTGGCAGGGCTTTCCGGAAGCGTGCGCCACACCTTCACTCTACTGCATCTGGGGAGCAACTAAGAGTTTTATACAGCGTTCTACATTGTACAGGAAACTCGATTGCGCAGAAGAAACCGGCGCATTTTCTGTTTTGGGATTGAGGCCACTGAGTTGTTTATGTCGTCCCCTTTTCCTTTTATTTGTTCATATTCGGAAATATTTACAATTATTTATTTACAAGCTAATCACCTAGTGGTAATTGCTGTTGAATTTGAGAATTACTTTTATAGCCTGTTCTTTTCTTTTTTCATGCAAGGGCAGTCTGTTCTGTGGAAACATGGCGCATTCATGGCCTTTATTGCCAATTCTACTAGAATGGTTGTTCATTTTGTGCAATGAAAATATGTAACGATCATGATTATTCATGATAACAGTAAGGTTAATTAATGATACGTGTTCATCACAAGTTATAATAATAAAATGAGTGTGCGTCATAAATGATGACAATGACTACCAGACGAATAATAACAATCATATCATGATAAAGTAAACTAATCCTTTAGTATTCATCCTATCCGGTTAACAGAACACACTTTCATCATGATTCTTTTCACATCTGAAGATATCTGATAAATATAACTACGCCAGTCGAAATGGGATTTGGCGAAAATTTTATGTTTTTCCTGCCATGTCATGAATTTTGCAGAGATTCCTCTAACACCTCTAGGCATCGTAGAGAGATTCCAGAATTGGTGCGCTCTGTGATCTCGTGAATGGAATGCTGATAAAGGCCGTGAGATACATTCTTCTGACTCTTTTGTACATGGAAAGTTTCCCGTTGGAAAATTCTGAATTAGATGCTCATCATGGCCTCCTAAAAAGGATGCTGGGGAAGATGACGAGATACACTCGATCGCCCATTTCAGATTGCAGGATTTAAAAGCATTAGGTTTTGATAAAAGAAAAGACACTAAATCTATGCAAATATTAATTGAAAATGTTAATTTGAATGGATGCGAGGTGTCGTTCCGGATTTTAAATTCATTTACTGAAGAGAGATTTTGCTAAAACTTCGAAGGGTCCTGAGAGCTTTTCTTAGTTGGAAATCTATCTTTGAAGTGAGAACTTTATTTCTCACTGGGATTTTAAGATTCTCAGAATGGAGAGCGCATCAAAAGAGAGAAAGAGAGAGCATGAGATTACGAATTCATACGACTAACATAATCCCCATCTCCATCACATTCTTTAAATGAAAAAAAGGAAGTGTGAAATTATAATTAAGAATGCTTAAAAAGGAATGCGCCTCCGTGAATGAATTTTACATTTATTCAGAGTCTGGCATACAATGACAAATCCAAGAGTCTGGCATACAGTGATAAATCAAGAGTCTAGCATACAATGGTAAATCCAATAGCCTGGCATACAATGATAAATCCAAGAGTCTGGTGTACAATGATAAATCCAGTAGTCTGGCATACAGTGATAAATCCAGTAACCTGGCATACAATGATAAATCCAAGAGTCTGGCATACAGTGATAAATCCAAGAGTCTGGCATACAGTGATAAATCCAAGAGTCTGGCATACAATGATAAATCCAAGAGTCTGGCACACAAAGATAAACCCAAGATTGTTATAGTTCATGAATATTATTTGACCAGAGAAGGAGCAACAAAATTCTTAAAATTTCCACAGCATAACACCACCTGAATCGAATGATCTCATCTGCCGTTATGCGCGCGTGACACCGCATTTGTACGGTACAGAACATTGAGGTCGAATGTTGACATTCTGTTTCTCCACCTTTCTCACATTCTTCTTTAGGACGTCAGTGAACGATATTGGCCAGCATATATATATATATATATATATATATATATATATATATATATATATATATATATATATATATATATATATATATATATATATATTTTTTTTTTTTTTTTTTTTTTTTTTTTTTTTTAAATTTTTTTAACATGCGGCTTCCTAATTTGAGGTTATAGGCCCTCGCCTCACCAGAGGGACCAGTTCCACTGGGCAAGGGCGGAAGTCATGGGGGCCGCTTCCTGAAGATTTCGTTGTTGACCTAAGCAGTGAATTATGTACTTGGTTAGTTAATTTGACTGCGGTGTGTGACATCCAGTCTGGAGAAGGGTATGCAGAAAACATACTCATCCTAAAACAGACTTGTTAGAAACTAGAAGTTAGTGCTCTCCTGAACCACCGTATCTCAGAAAAAGGACTATGGATATATATGTGTATTTAAGTATATATATATATACATATGTATATATATATATATACATATATGTGTGTATGTAAATCTGACAAGGGAAAGGTGATGGGAAAAAAACGCTCAGTCCCGATTGGAAACAAAGTAAATTATGGCTTAAAAAAGGAAACTTAAATTTTCCAGAAATACCGAAGGCGGTAGCGAATTCCTAATCCTGAAGGAGAATTATAGGAGTACCTATTATAGTGAGTGCGGCATACACTAATTGATCTAGTATTGATTATATATGACACGCAAAAGAAAGCTGAGAATTCAAAATTTCAGATCAATAATATTAATAAAAGTTTAAATGCAGTATTAATTGACAAGCTTCCGTCAATCAGTAACCAGTCATAAAGCAACAACACGATGCGTCCTGCGCTTTTATTACCCCAGAATGATTTACATATCTGTTTAAATGAAGTGTAATATTAAATATTACCAGTCAATATATCGACCGTATAGCAACAGTCCGGATCATCCCATCAGCCATGCTTGGTCCTAAGAATTCCACTTACACATTATAACAAGCGTGTCGAAGTCACCTCACACATCGTAAGACAGCTGAATCGTTACAAGAACTTGTACACAACATGTTTAGAACGAATCTCACAGGTGTACGGTGACGGTGCACTTAACTGCATCAAGAACGCGTAAACACTGAAGAATGCTTAGCTGCTTGGAGAAATCAAAAGTGCTACTTACTTGTAAATAGCTTCCCATAGGTTATAAGGTCCATATTTCTACAAAAAAAAAAATGTCACTGAATGAAGCAAAGTAGTGAGTGACAGAAGGGAACTACTAACTTAACGATGACCTATCTTTTAGTTACAACGTCTGGAAGTGAATTATGAAGTTAATGAGACAACACACTAGCGAGTATGGTGCCTTGCTATAATTTCTTTTTAAAAATCAAATATCGTACTTACGCCATTGAAATATTATGAAGTGCATTCGAAAATCCACTGCCACATAGGTTGTATTAATATTTTGCATTACCTTTATAAAAAAAAAGAGGATTCAGCACTGTAACACTTTCATTTCTTGAATACTTGAAGGAAGTATTCCCTCTCACATTTGTATAACCTTCATCTTTGTTAAACTTACTTTTTCTGATTGCCTGTTTTTGGGAAATGTGCTGAAACTTTGCGAAAAGTGTTGATTACTTAGAAAAGGAAATAAATCTTTATAAGATTTGCACTCCTTAAAAAAATTTGTAATTACCTTTCCAACTAATTAAAGTAGATTTGAGTACACTGTCACTTGCTTAAAATCTTACAATGCTTGTATGCCTATGAAATAATATAAAATCGTTCAGTGCTAGCATACCTATAAAATAACTACCATAAATTGCATTCGGATACTGTTGTAAATACATAGATTTCGCACTTTTGTAGTGTTTTAGGCTACTGGTGGAATTTCGCAATTATTTTATATTTTATAAATAGAAATATCCCTACTTTAAGATATTATGGTAAATCTCTCTCTCTCTCTCTCTCTCTCTCTCTCTCTCTCTCTCTCTCTCTCTCTCTCTCTCTCTCTCTCTCTCTCTCTGGAAAGTGCGAAGTCAGGACTTGGTATTTTGCTCGCCTTTCCAATGCCAGAAATTTGCATTTTTCCTAAAAAGGTAACCAAGATTTACGTCTTCAATTATGGAAATTAGGACGTCCCTGATTATGGATTATTTCTCTCTCTCTCTCTCTCTCTCTCTCTCTCTCTCTCTCTCTCTCTCTCTCTCTCTCTCTCTCTCAGGAGAAAGCCATTTGGACGGTAATGCTGAGTGATTCTCTTTTCAATAGATTCTAATCAACATTTTTCTTTTTTGTTTTTTAGTTAACAAGAATCGCATGTTTTTAACGAACGATTGTTGATGGGGATCCACAAGAAGAACGTTACTAAGAACATTACTAATGTTTTTTCCAAGAGCTACAAAGAATTTTCTTATTTATCCCGTGTTAACGTTTTTAGGGGATTCTGTAGTATATATATATATATATAGGAAAATGACATAGATGTTCGGAATGAATATGCCTGTCATTTTATATATATATATATATGAAGTCACGCGCATCTACTGTGATTTTTAAATATATATATATATATATATATATATATATATATATATATATATATATATATTTTTATATATATATATATATATATATATATATATATATATATATATATAAAATATACATATGTTTATACATACATACATATACATAGTTTATATATATCTATATATATATATATATATATCTATCTATATATATATATATATATATATATATATATATATATATATATATATATATATATATATATATATAAAGTGGAATGCAACAGTCCCTGGTTACTGCTTAGCATTCTAGCGCTTTAGGGACTCAGTAACACGTTGGAATCGTTGCTACGAGCACTAGTTCTCCCACCTTCTGTATCGTTGTTGCTGATGCTAGATAATGAAATTCGAGACCTGCTCTGGTCCCATGCTGCGCTAAACGTGTTACCAGTGGGATCGATTTTTCTCTTTTGATTGAGTTCTTTTCTGACTCTTATCTATATACACGTATTTGTGTGTTTGTTTATCTGATCTGCCTTCATATGTTTGGATTTTGATGTGTATTTTGTTTAGGGTTTTCTGGTCTTGGTAGCTCTCTCATGTTTATTTAGTAACGATTAACACATTTATTAAAGCTAGCTGACCAAGTTTATGGTCTTTTTGGCTTGCTATGTATGCATGATAATAATAATAATAATATAATAATAATAATGAGTTATTGTTATTATTATTATTATTATTATTATTATTATTATTATTATTATTATTATTATTATTATTATTATTCTGCAGTAGCCTCGTCCTTTCACCTTATTGCGAATTATATGAAGTACAAATCTGCGCAATTTTCCTACGGGAAAGCCGACGGAAGTGGCAACTTAATATCCTCATCCAACTCCTGGCTGAAGGAATAGAGAAAACGGAATGGGAAAAGAGAGGAAGTTGGGCTAACTTCGAAGGAAGCGAAGGACCTGGTTCATCAAATTGAAGATGTTACGTGAACCCAGGACCCACTGGAAGAGAGAAAACGGTCACGTCCCGTACACTAGGTTGAGTTGGCTTGTTTCGTTCTTTCACCTGCGAGGCTTTGGCATTCTTTTCTTGCCCCCGTTTTCCTTGAACATGACAATCGTCCGTCCTTTAATGGGACAACTTGTTGTCATCTCCGAAATTAATCCCACTCCCCCATGTTCCTTTCCCCATTCGTTCTTCTATTCCTGTTAGGCCTTTGTTAGGTATGTAAATGTATTGTATTGCCCGTGCAATCGACCTATTCGTGCCTGTGTCAACACACACACTCATATAGGCCTATACTGTAATAAATATATATATATATATATATATATATATATATATATATATATATATATATATATATATATATATATATATATAGAACTAGCCCAGCAACCACTTAACTTCTCCTTTTCTTCAATATTTTATATACAGTTACCTCTGAAAACTTTGAATCCAGTTGCACAATAAATGAAGCTTTCCTTTCCATGTGGGGATTCGAACCCAAGCACGCTATTAAGAGGGAGGCTGCTGTGACATCCTTCTCCGTTTGTTACAGTAATCTCATTCCTATTAGTGTGCATGATTTCAGGTCCCATCATATAAGAAAGAGCTTAATTTATTCCCTATTCGGATTCAAAACTTGCAAAGATAAGCATATCCAAAAATGTTTGGCGAAAGTCATTATGGCTATTAATTAGGTTCGAATATGATAGATGTGATTAGCAGATTCTACATGTATATTTCTTGTAAAAATTAACCTAATTTCTCAAACAGGAGGTAACTGCAGAAAAAACTACCCTACAATTACTGTTACACCATGGATGAACTCCCTTTGTATGAAACTTCCATAGTATTAACCACTTAAGGTACTACACAGAAGGCAGCATGGCAGAGGCCCGGTACACACACTGCACCACTCACCTCTGTCATGCACTGACTCTCACACTTCCTGGATATTAAAGCCTTTCCATTCCAGTAACTTTCACACCTTCCATCCCTTCTGAAGTCTTCTTCTCATCGTACCCTCGAAATCTCCTGAATTATGTACTCTGAACACTAATTTATCATCATCTCTTCTTTCCGTATGACTACAACATCTCGAAACACAGTACTCCATCCTTTCCCCAACACTAACCTTTCTACAACTTCAACAAGTTTCCACATTTTCACCCTTTAAATTCTTCTTACTTTGCATATACTACGAAACATCACATCTCAGCAGCTTCTGCTGTTTTTCTTAAATTAACATTCAACGTTCACAATTACCTTGAATGAAGGGATTTGATTAAACAACTTCATCTTACATTTCCACCTTGTTTTCCGAAAATGAAGTCACTTCCCAGTATTTTTCATACACCCTTTTCGGTCTTCACCTATTTAATCTTTCATACCTCTACAGTCAAATGATCTCATTCTTCCACCATTAATATTAAAATAGCCAGCGCTTTATCTTGCTCTAGCTCTTGTTTACTTGTTCCTCTTGCAGCCACTTTCAAACTTTTTTTTACTGTTTGCTGCAGTTTTTCTTCACTATCACCAACATGGCTTAACATCTGCAATCATTAATTGCTTCACACTCCTTTTAAGACTTATTTATCCCACAACATTGCACCTCCATCTGGTGTCCTTTCCCTGACTTCTTACATCACCCCAAGCATCAACATTTTGGACTACCATTGAAACAAAACATGCCTTTTTCTCAGACCCAGTTTCACTCCAAACAAGTCACTCTTCCATTCACATATTTTGTTGCCTTCCTAATAACTTTTAATCCCTCTCAACAATT
>NC_089769.1:16414583-16457083 GCF_040412425.1 Macrobrachium rosenbergii | reverse complement strand
TTTGTAAAACAACGCGAATTCATACTACGTAAAATTCTCCTAAAGAGATAAAGCTCGTGATTCATGAATGGTAATCCCAGAGACATAAAGCTCGTGATTCATGAATGGTGATGTGTCAAATATGCAGCTATAGAAGTGGATCTTTTGGTAGCGAGATTTCTAAGGAGCTTGCATTTTATGGATGGCAACTTGTCAGAAGATGCTGAAGCTATGAAATATAAACTATTCAAAATAGAAAAAGAAGGAAAGAAGAAAACGCCCTCTACGTGAAGGATTCTGCTCACAAAGGTGATAGAAGGGACTCATGAAGGTCACGGGTGGAGAGGCTAAACGAAGACTCTTGTCTTTCGTGGGGAGTTTTTAAGTAAATACGAGTTCTTCCTTTGGTAACTTTTACCAGAAGAAGTGAATTTATAGGTTAAAATGTTTGCCATCAAATGCAGAAGCTATATATAGAAAGATTTGGCCAGAGTTACGGAGCTGCATGATGGTAAGATTTGCAAACTTCGCTGACCCTGCGAATGGCAAGATTCTGGAAAACGAGAAACTTACGATTGGGAAGATTAAGAGTTATCAGAAGAGGCGGACCTCATAGACAGCAACATCTGCAGGATGTTAATTTCCTGGTTGGTAATATTTGCAAGAAAATGAGCAGCTCATGAAGACGAAAAATTCATGAATGGCGAGAATGGAGCTACGAGGTATAACAAGGAACTTGATCTCGTGAGAAATTATATCTGATGGTGGTTAATAAGCGCCAGCTATCGTTAAGTATAGATGCTGGAGCTCAGACTTTCAGAATAGGTTTCCTCAGAGAAATTCTCGGATGCTACTGAATCATGTGCGGTAATAGTTGGCGTTAAAGATAAGAAATGAATTTTTTGATGGTGTGTTGCTGGGAATGAAATTAGATTTGGCAGGGTATTTTTCCAGATTGATATCTTAATAGGAGCCGCTTTTTACCAAATATAACGACTTAATGATACTGCAGTGTTGGCTAAAGGATAGAATAAGAGTTGCAAACCAGTTACCTGCGATTTTCAGTTCACTACGCAAGTGGTCGGACAGGGTTGTTAGAAGTTTAACTTATATCCCATCGAGACACGCACACACAAATGCTAATTGTGTATATACTGTATAATTAATATACATTATATATATAATATATACTAATTGTGTATATATAATTAATATATATGTGTGTACGTACATACATACGCATACATATATATGTCTATATATATACATTCATGTATATGTATGTATATATGTATATATATACATACATATATACACACTTTAATATGTATAGTTATCAATCTTCCATCTAAAATACATCTGAAATCTCGGGAGCAAAATTGAGAACAAGGTAGCGGAAACCCCTTTCCGAAATATCAGGTGGGGTCACCACCTCCCGTTTTGCCTCAACTGTGCTTAAGCTTCCAAAATTACTCCTCTCCCACCCCCCCCCCCACCCCACATCTCCGCAGTTTCTTATCGGAGTAATTGGTCTTATTCTGCACCACTCAAGTTCAGTCCTGTCGTGCACTTGATACGAAAGACTAATGAAATAGCGAACGACCGGTTGTCTGGCTGAGTGGCAAAGGCCACTTGTCGTGAAGGAAAGAAGGAAAGATTTAATTTCCAATGCTTTGAAATAGGAAAGAAGATAGAGCCACCTGATCTTTTGATGATAACACCTGCCCATTATCTTCACTCCTCCTAATGATAATAGAATCGCATTCTCTCAATATTTAAGGAGCTTTAGCGAGTTGTGTATTGCGCCTCTGACCCCGAAGTAAAGAAATTTCGTTATTTTTTACAATTTAGAAAAAAAATTTACTATATTTCTTTTTTGTCTTTTTCTCCCTATATCTTTTGAAAACGATGCCAATTGCCAAATTTGGCGGGAGAAAGGCATGTAAAATCTCAACAATTCCTTTAACTTGTCTGCGCTATGTACCTTGGTCAGATCCAGCGTGAGATCTACACGTAACACGACTGTAAAATGGTTCACGAGAGAAGATGGCTTGCAGTGGAAAAAAAAGTGAGGAGAGAGAGAGAGAGAGAGAGAGGCTGGGTTGGGGAGAGAGAGAGAGAGAGAGAGAGAGAGAGAGAGAGAGAGAGAGAGAGAGAGAGAGAGAGAGAAAGGCGAACTTAGACAAATAGAGATTTGATTATGCAGATAGGCATTCAGAGAGAGAGAAAGAGAGTAGCAGGGAGGTATTTAAAATAGACAGAAAAGATTCTCCATTTTCCTTTTGTAACTTTCGAAAGAAAGCCTCTCCGTTCTTTCTGTGCTTATGTATAGAGAGAGAGAGAGAGAGAGAGAATCGCCCTTTTCTTGCTTATGCAAGTAGAGATAGAGCCAGGAGAGAGAGAGAGAGAGAGAGAGAGAGAGAGAGAGAGAGAGAGAGAGAGAGAGAGATACGGAGCGCGAACCTCAGTTTTTCTTCGTTAATGCAGAGACCATTCGTTACCTCGCGAAACGACCCTGTCTATGGCGCTGGTTGGTCCTGATTACACGGGATTAGAATTAACCCCGGATGATTAGCTATGCAAAAGGTCAGATTTGAAGACCAGGGGAAAATTATTGCCTTTGGTCTTGTCGATGCGAAGTACAAGGTGAAGAACAAAGCGACGTGCGTTCAACTTTGCGTCTTTAAAAGTATCAAAGAGACGGATTTTTGCAGCGTGGGCAGCTGATGGGCGGCTTTTGACATCGTCCGTTGAGCTAGTTATGGGGTAACAGGTTTGGACAGTTGGGCGGCTATGGGGTGTGTGAGGTTGAGCGGTGACTTGCTTAGTTCATGTTAGGGACGAATGAATAGCGTGGGTTGGGTTGAATTCCGGTATGAGAAATGGGCTTCATGGGTCAGGGTGAATTTTATATGGAGTGCAGACGAATGGGCGGTGTACGATAGGGGTGAGTAATTGGATGTAGGTTGTAGAATAGATGATTTTGGACGCTCTGGGTTCTGTGAGTTTTAGGTATCTGATGTGGGCTGATAGGCAGCCTTGTGTGTCATGGGTTGGGAAGAGTTACTGGGTTATAGAGTGTGGGGAAATTCAACAGTGAAAAGCCATCTCGAAATTAGCCAAATATTTATCTTTAAATAGCCGTTAATAACCCAACGCCAGAAAATTTACTGTTTATATACCACTAACATTCACAGGTATTCAAAGTTGATGTAAAAAAAAAACTGCATATAGTGTCCAATGCCCCTCCAAACTTGGACGTAAAGATATATTTTACTTTACAGAATAAAATCAGACTCAGTCTTAACTAGTCTCCAGTCCAGTCTTGCCTGTACGTGGCACATGCGTGGACAGAACGGTCTGAACAGCTTGCATGGGGTGGTTTGATTGGGGCAATAGGAAAATATACCGAAGAGACTTTGCATTCTGTGTCACTAGAGGATTTTTCAGTTCTGTCCACCTCCCAGTCGGCTGCAGACCTTGATGTTTAAGAGGTACTTCAGAAGCTCAGATAAGGTTAGGTACAGGGGTACAGCCAAAGGATAGATTTCGGGTGTGTGATAGTCGGCGATGGTCAAGTTAAGGGATTGTAACTAATGGACAGTAAGACGTTGTCAGAGGCTAGGAACATTAGAAAGAAGTTGCAGGATACGGGGAAAAATCCTTAATTTATAATACTCCTCAGATGATCTAAGATGTTTCTTGTGAGATTGCTCAGTGACATCCGTGCAAGATTTGTAGCCGAAGCCATTCTGTCTATTTTTGCGTAACAGGTTTTTAAAACTTATTTTTAGGAGAATTCTGTTGATAGCCTTAAGGAGATAGAAAATTATTTAACCGTGAGTCACCGTGAATCAGTCACTTGAAGAATGGAGTCCATAAACACAGATCATTCTAATATGGTTTTCGCACACTTTTAACATTACTTATCCCCTAAGTGCGCTCTTGTTGTCATAGTTAAATATTGTTGTAAGATTTGATTCTGCTTTGGTTGGTATTAATATGGTTATCATTTTCAACGTTATTACGGTTATAATGATGCATTAATTAAAAGGTTTAGTAAGAAGAGTTAGCTGGCATTGCAACAGCAGTGTTCATCAATTGGTCATCACTTTTATCATGTAAATCATCTATGGATACCTTTCTGAGGGCAGTGGCGGTCCACGTCCTTTTACACATTGTGTAACTATGCTGAGGCTTGTGAGGTGCTTTATAATGCACTATTTTTTCACATATAATTTGGCATAATAGGTTTTCAGGTAGAATGCGTATCAAATACCTAATCTGTTAACCCTTTTTCGGGCCAGTGCTCTCTCTCTCTCTCTCTCTCTCTCTCTCTCTCTCTCTCTCTCTCTCTCTCTCTCTCTCTCTCTCACGCTTTTTTTTGTGGGGGGACCTCTCATACTCAAGGAGTGGTTGACAGCATAATATTAACTTCTTTTGTTTTTGTTTACATTTTTTCAGGCCATTCGTCAGAGTACAGCCCTCCCATTCTAATTCTTCTTAACGGAAGACCTCATAATTTGGGCTTTTTTCCTATCTGTAGCCCCTCGTAATTCGCCTGACAACGATACTTAAACAAAGCAGTCATCATCCATCACATACCAAACCTACCTGTAACTTACTTTACGAAACACTCTTATTTTCCATCATCTTTGATAAGCAGTTTCAGAATAAGGTAGACATCTATCTTGCATAGCTACGCACTTCACGGACATTTTTCCTCTTGGGGTTTTTCATAACTTGTCTTTACTGCCATTATTATGTTTTATGCCTGAAAACTCCCCGACAGATTTTTCATGCCAACAAAATCTTGTGATAGCACATACGAAACCTTTTTTGTCATATAATTTAAGAAAGTATCTCTCGGGTTAACTGTCGTTACTTAGGCCCGTCTCAGAAAACGACAGGTAAAACCAAGACAAAAACCTTGTGCACAATTATAATTCTTAGATTTATAATTATCGTATTGAGATTTTCTTTAATTTTTTACTATCAATGATCAGCAGTGTGTCTGAGAAGTGCACACGAATCCCTGCGTAGTAGTTGAATCAACGTGTGTAAATTTACCTTTAATTTATTTTTATGTCTTTGTAAGTTATTTATTATAACTATTAATACCAGAATTCCCAGCAAAAAGTTTTATCTGCTTAATGAAAGGTCTCATAAAACGGCTAATAACCATTTAGATACTCTTAATACACACTGATACCATTGTGTTTCATGTTTCTGCGACGAAAGAATGTGCTTCGATAGCAATAATTCTTTTAAGAGGAAAAAGATGCATTTTGTTTAAGAAGAAAAAAAAATTGCAGAAAACTGAATCTTCTTTATAGAGGTTAGATGTAAAATCCATTTTTTATTTTTGGAGAAAAAGCAAACAGATACAATATTGGTATTGAATATATTGCACACCTGTGTTAATGTTTCTTTTTGTTGATCTCGGTGGATCTAAAATTGTTCAGATATTCTGTTGTAATTAAACCTTGTTCTTGGACAGGACTCAGTGGGTTCCAAAATTTAAAACAGTAGATTTTCCTTTTTCCATTATTGTCTTTTAATTATTTTTTTATTACTCTACACTTCTCGTACGTGACCTATGTTCAACTGGGCATTATTTTCTGCAAAAGCTTTTTAACAGGTCATTGGTATTTTTGGCATATTCTGCTGGTAAATTGTTTAAAATGTTAATAATGATAATTATAGTTTTAATGGAAAAATATCCACAAAATATACAACGATAGTATCTATATGTCTGTATGTTCGGTAAACTGCTAATTTATAAATCGAAGATAGAGTAGTAAGATATCGTTTGAATCGTTACGTGGTAAGAATTTAATATACTTTGAACAGAGTTCGGGCTCTCGGCCAATTCTTGAAGCCAAAAATACACGGTAATGACAATTATTCTAGAGTGATGAAAAAGTTTAATGTGACTGTAGATTTCCCATGCGAATCTGGCAGTTTTTCTTAATAATGATAATAACAATAACAGTTTTTTTATTATTAGTTTTAAGGAGGTAGTAAGTACAGTCATCTTTATTCCTGTTTATTTGTGTGAAGCAAAGCAGACCACAATAAAAAATGGAAATCCCAGTACAATAGTATGTTGAACCCAAACATCGTGATTTTACTCCTATCCTGGTCCTTTATTTTGGGCGATAAACGGTCTCTAATACTCTCAAGAGATTTTCCTAAGTACCCCCACGGAAAATGCCAGTTCTTCTTGGAAGTAATCCCTCGGAAATCGCGAACAAACCATACTATAATGTAGCTGGCTCACGATGATTACAGTAATAGAGAACGGCCGCAAAAAAAGTAGAGAGACAGACAGAGAGACAGAGAGAGAGAGAGAGAGAGAGACAGAGAGAGAGAGAGAGACGTAAATAAGAAAACCGCTTGATACAGAGTGAGACTGACAGGATTAACCAGAAGCCCAAGGTGGCGCACAACAAACAACACTTGATGAAGAATTGAAAAGAAAAATAAAGAAACCAATGAACGCAGGCTTTCACATCAGTAGTTAAGATCGTTATTTAAGCCTGCGTGAGGAGGACTGTTGGTGTTTCATCATGTTATAGTATTTGCCTCCCATAGAAAAATACTGTAATGGGGCGGGGAACAGAACGTACTAATTTTTCTAGGGTCCATACACCCAAGTGACTATTTTATAAAAATATTTTATATTTTCACGTAGGAAACTGTTATGTATCTATCCATCCGTCTGTTTATCTATACATATTTTTATTATATATACAATATATACTGTATATATGTATGTATATATATATATATATATATATATATATATATATATATATATATATATATATATCTTTAACTGTACAGCTTATTCCCATATATTTGCCGGTATCTGTAGCAAGATTTAAATCTAACCATGTGTGTTTAACCCTATACCTGTCGGTACATTTAACATTTACTTACGTGGGTGATTGGAATCAGTACTGTTAACTTTGGCGGGTATTACTTTCTACCTGTGAACAATATTGGCCTGTTGATGAATTTGACCCTTTGCACTGGGTTAGCTGCAGAGCTGTGGAAAATTAGTTGTCCATTTTATTGGTAAACACTTTTTGAAATTTTCTACTGGTGAGGAGAACTGGCCTTGAATCTTTTATGTGGAATTGACTTCCTGTAAGCAGATTTGACCTTTTACTGGTTTAGAATTACATTGTACCTTATATAGAATTCTGTTCGTGCCAATGTGTAGATTAAATTTTGTAATTACACTAATGTGTAAAGTTAACATTATATGGAAGTAGCCCAGTGCATAGGGTCGGTAATAACCATATAATGTACCTGGGGATAAATTTGAACACGTCTGTGAATGGAATTGACCTCGTTCTTGTGGTACACCTAACCTCTGCTTGCTTATGAGTGGAGTTGGATCTGTGCCTGTAGGTCGATTTAATCTGGTACAGGTGCAGTGAATGACTTATGTCTGGGAGGAATGGAGTACAGTATGCTCGTTTGAGTAGCCGTGTGCCTGAATGGAACTGACTCCTCACTTGTGAGACTTGATCCTCTACCTGGGTGGCATTTAACACGTTACTTTGGGCAGACTTGACCCCAGGTGAAATGTGCCTCCGAGTCTGAGAGCGGATTTGATTTGTCCTCCACACAAGTGTAGGTTTGTCTGAACCTTAAATATGTCAATTTTATCTGCAGTTTGTTTTATACGGAGTATTTTTTATTATTTTCTTTGTATTCTGAGGTGGAGGTGGTTCATAAGTACCATTTTATTTCACTGTTTATGAAAAACTGTTGACGACTTGTATTTACATATGCGTTTTTGATATTACCTTTTAACTGTCGTTGTAAGGACCTTTTTGGTTAAATATCTGTTGAAAAGATGTGGGTTTACATTACGTGGTCTGTCCCTCATATTCATAGCAAATCTCATCTGCGAATGTCATACCATGAATTAACGACAGTACCCCTATATTCTTATCATAAATCTCAACGTTTGTTTTATCCAAGCACTTGTGCTTGCAAATGAATGGTTTAGTCAAAAGGCGTTTTTTCCACGTTTTTTTTTTTTTTTGGGGGGGGATCGAGTTTTTTCCTTACTTATGCCGTATAACGTGATGGGAAGCTGTGTGGAGTGGTATTTCCGGTACACCGTACCTTGGGAGCTTGAGAATTATTTTATACGAATATTTAAATGGGAAACTAGATGTAGGTTGCTGTGTAGAAAGCAATATAAATGCACGATAGAAAACGATTTAATTATTTCATTAGTTTATCTTAAATGGGCGGATGTCGGTGCAAAGAGTTGGCAAGTCTACGGAACTCGACCTTGAGTCTTTTTAGCATACTGGGAAATTGCGAAATGAGTAGGAGGAAATGCGAATAAAATGTATAAACAGGCAGACGCATATACAATGCAAAGCTTGTATGTAATGAGACGATTTTTGTGCTCCAACAACGCGGTGCAAGCCAAAAGAGGATCAAAAGCGTTCGCTGATGACAAACGACTCGGGGAAAATTATTGCACGAATCAGATTAGTTGATGTTTTAAAACGTTGGTGTTTTAAAACGTTTCAGTTGAAAACACACGTTTAGTAATCTAGCATTTACAATGATTATTTGTTTTTTATGTTGGATAACAATACAGTATATTACAAATGAGTGATCTCTCGAATCTTGTGTGGGTTCGTTCCCATGACCCAAAAGTGATTAAATGTACCAGATATCTGTTTTATTTTCAGTTAAACAGGGACTCTGTTGATGGATGTAATGTTTGTGTTGGCTGATTTCAAGCTATGAATTCAATAAAGCTTCTCTTTATTACTGCTAGTCTTGAAAAAATTATTTCACTTCATCCAGACATTTTCCAATTTAAGGAATTACTTATTATTGGATGTTTTCTTTTTTGTATGTGATGATCACTTATTGCTGGAGTTTTACGCCATATTATCTTAGTGTAATATTTCTCCAATTCCATCCGTTTCGTCTGGCTGGGACAGCGCACGAGCGCGCGCACAAATACACACATTTATGTGTATGCATGTATTTATATTATGTGTTATATAGGAGGTTTTTTCACTTATACATCGACTGTGGGACTTGCAACTTCCTGGCCACTACCTCAAAAGAGGACAAGGACGTATTGTGAAGTTTGTGTATACATACTTATATTATATATATATATATATATATATATATATATATATATATATATATATATATATATATATATATATGTGTGTGTGTGTGTGCGCGCGTGTGCGTGTATGTGCGTGTGTGTAGTGAGTGTTTGTATGTATGTATATGGGCCCGCCAAACGAGTAGAGCCCTTTGGTTCCCAGCAAACACCTGGGAATAGAGTTGCAGACCCCATGGCCGACCTTGCTGATGAAAACGAGGCTCACTACCACTGAGTTATGGCAAAGATGCCTCATTCTTGGTCGAAGAATAAATGAAGAACCTCTGCATAACACCGATTCCTGGGAACCCTATATTTAGCTTCATACCAATAAATGTGCAGAGAGAGAGAGATGAATAAATAGGGAGAAAGAGTGAGAGTTATGCATCGCATCCTTTGATCTCGTCGGCACAAAATAGGCTGAGTCAAGGTCAAGTCCATGAGTTGCATCGTAGGGGAACCTTCCAGCAAATCTGTTCCCTCCGTGCTATTAGAGGAATCCATTAACCTCTCCCAGTTATGGAAGTGCGTCCACTGACGAGAATAATGATTTAAGCAAATATTACCTCTCTCTCTCTCTCTCTCTCTCTGAAAATGTATCTGCTGTAAAGAGCAATTTCTCTCTCTCTCTCTCTGAAAATGTATCTGCTGTAAAGAGCAATTTCTCTCTCTCTCTCTCTCTCTCTCTCTCTCTCTCTCTCTCTCTCTGAAAATGTATCTGCTGTAAAGAGCCATTTTTTTCTCTCCTCTGTTAAGACTAAAGGGGAAACACGTCTGTTGAAAAGGCGGATGATGAACATTGCAGTTGCACTTGGCCCTCCCGTCGACGTTGAACCTACCCAGTAAATTACTAGCAGAACCCGCCGCCTGACTGAAGCCTGGCGCAGGTGTGGGCAGAGGGTTCCTTGCTGCTTGAAGTAATGATAGGTCGCATGGAAGCAAAACATGGCGGGAAGATGGACCTCTTGTAAACTGGTTTTTATTTATTAAGCAACAAATTGTAGCTACTTGGAAGCTGCTTTCTGATGAGCTGTGTTTATTCACTTTTGATGTGATGTAAGTGGTGGTTCTTGAAATGAGTATGCGTGTTTAGTTGAAAAGGAGAGTGGGTGGAGGGCGGATGGCAAAGCTTCCAGACCGTCACTGGAAAGCCAACCAGCGTTTCTTACCTACCAGCAGACAGACGTCCTTCAGAGAGAGAGAGAAAGAGAAAGAGATTTTAGCTACTTTTCTGATATTGATCTCATCCTCACGAAATATGCCATTTCAAGAAGAGTTCCATGAACTGCACTGAGGCTTTGTGGTAAGACCCTCCATATTTAAACCTGTCAGAGGAAATTAGCGAAAACTCTTTTTGACAGTCAGCGATCCCATGTTACATTAGCGGTTTTACGTAGAAAAATTTTTAAACAAATTTTAGCCGAACAAAGTAGTGGTCACTTATTTTGCCCTGTGAGTATTTGTCGAACGTGATAAATCTTCTTATAATCCCTCATTTGGTAATAATAGAATGAGTAAAATATCGAGGAGTAGGCGGTGATCGGAATGAGCCTCGCTGAGAACTTGAGGCAGTGCTATTCCTGAATACCCAGACTCGAGTTAGTGTTCAGATTATTGACGCAGACCTTTTAAGTATAGTATTTGCAGTCATTAGTTAAAGACGCCTATTATACTGACTTGAGTTGATACTGGGACTGATTAATGGCTCAGGATGCCATAATTGTTTAGAACTCCTAAGTAGCCAGCGTCAAATTACTTGCCGTCATGTTCTCAAGTGTTTTATTTACTGTACTTTTCACATGTCTTTTACAATACCTGGACGAATGACGATTTATTATCACAAAAATCAGGATGAAATAAAGATGATGAATATGGTATGTTTGTCAGAGAAAGAAGTCTTATTTTTTTATGTTTATTGATGTTAACTTTCATTTTGGCTATCGGCAATGTCATTTGTTTTGGAATGTATTGAATACATTATCGCATTGATCTGTGTTTGCCCAAGACTTGATTAATGTCCGTTGTTTGTACCGCTATATTTGGTCCATGATTCGTTGGACATCGCTGTGTAAAAGTCTATCAACGTCGATGAAGGAGTAAACAATTGGGGATAATCTTACTTACAATTTTTCAAACTTTTTTCCAAATGAAGTGATTTCTAATCGCAGATTTTGCATTATAAAAAGTGCTAATTTAAGAAAGACGCTTTTCCTTCTAAAAGAAAAAAGTGTTTGCAAAAGTTGTCCTTTGTTTTAAAAATCACTTTCCAAGCTTTATTTTTGCAACGGTATTATTGCAAGCTATGAGCACCTCTTTCGAAGACATACTGCTTCCAAGAGATGTGGTTTCAAGAAATGCTTTGCCATCAAAAACCGAGCTTTCAAACACTTTACGTCGGAACAGTGTAATTGCTGGATTGGTGCTTGGTTGTCAGATGACGCTCTCAAGCACTTTGCGTCCGAGTTGATGCAAGTCCTGTGCTTTTCCTTGAAAAATGCGTGCTTTCAAAACAATTTGCTTCCGAAGCATTGCTTTCTAATATCAGTTTTACAGGATATGTTTCCAAACCATGAGCTTTGCTTTCAAAACACAGTGCATCCTAATGGTGCGCTAGCATATGATGTGCTTGCTTGCTTGCAAAAACTATGCGCGGAATGCTTGAAATGTACCGAGTTTGCCAATAAAGATTCTTATGCAAATTCTGCGGTGGTTTATCGGACCACCCCGGGCCTCCAAACTAGACGAACCTTTTTCACTTTTTTACCCCGGCCCTCCCATTTGCATAAGCGAACACGGTGGACGTCCAAAGGGATGGAGGGACAATACTGGCCCAGTGCTTGCTGATTTGCTTTGATTTATAGCCGGTCTACTGATATTGAATATTAAGATGCAGAGATGCGCTGTGGAACACTTGGGTCGGGAAACTATCGTAGTTTTACCTTATGTATAAGTACATCTGTATTATATTATTATATATATAGATATACATATACTGTATATATATGTGTGTGTGTATGCAAATATATATTTATGTATATGGGTACTTATATATATATATATATATATATATATATATATATATATATATATATATGTATGTATGTATGCATGTATGTATGTTTGTTTGTGTTTGCATATATGTATTCAATATCAGTGGAGCATTTATGAATCACGAAAAGTCAGCATGGAATTGAACAATATATATATATATATATATATATATATATATATATATATATATATATATATATATATATATATGTGTGTATGTATGTATATGTTTGTGTGTGAATTCTTTATTCCTGATGCCAATATAACAATAATTAAGATGCACAGTTCCTTACTCATTGTGGACTCATACTGATACAGATAATTATGGTGATAGACAAAATCTAAGCGTAATTCCCCAAATGGAAATTATTTGTCTTCTCTCTTCAATCCATTCCACACTTTTCAGTAGTACAGCCACATTTCAGAGCTCTCATATTTTTTTCGTAAACTGTAACATATTTTCTCGCCGCGTCGGTAAACTAACGTGCTTTCACACGGATGTTGCATAACGAGATTTTTACTGGGTAATGAAATATGCTTTTTTCTTGTAAGTACTGAATCACCTCATATTTTATATTTTTAACAATACCTCATTTTCTTTTTTTCTTAATTGTTGAAAAATATTGAATTTTTCTAGCAGTATTTAATTTCTATTTTAATGTTACAACACCTGATATATTTGTGCGATGAAAATATGGAACATAATTGTTAGTATTAATTATCACTCATTTATCAAGAAGTATACCTTAGTTTTACCAGACCACTGAGCTGATTAACAGCTCTCCTAGGGCTGTCCCGAATGATTAGACTTATTTTACGTGGCTAAGAACCAATTGGTTACTTAGCAACGGGAACAGCTTATTGTGGAATCCGAACCACATTACAGCTAGGAATGAATTTCTATCACCAGAAATAAATTCCTCTAACTCTTCATCAGCCGCCCGGGGAATTGAACTCCGGCCCATCGAGTGACAGTCCGCAGCTCTACCGACTCACCCAACAAAGAGCTCACTCATTTATCAACAAAGGCTGATAGGACAGGCAGATTGGCTTCATTATCTTCACGAGGCTTCATGCAGTAGAAAAGGAAGGAGAGAGGGGAAAAATTAGAAGCCTAACCCTGAGAGAGATTTGATCAAAAGTAAGGATCTTTATTTATTCCTTTTAATCCCCTCTACTGCTAGGCTTTGAAATTTACTGTCATTTAGTTTTGAAGAGGCGAGTTTTGTCACTTCCTCTTTATTTATTTATTTTTTTCTTTCCATAAGTTTTTGATGGATAAAGGCTTTCACTTGCCCGTCCCATCGGCCACCGTTTAAAACATGAAATATGCCCTGGTAGAATATAAAAATAAAAATTGTGATGGTTTATTATTATATATTTGTCGGTTGGAGTAAGTTATCGTTATTATTAAACCTCTTCACTTTCCTATATCTCATTTTTGGACGCGCATATTCCTATAAACATTGACTTCAAAAGGGATAACTATGAAAAAACTCTGACCTTTCCAGGTGGGCTTCGAAGCCTCGATGGTAGGTTAAAATGAGTTAAGAGCTATTTGAAGGAGGATTAAAAAAATGCACATGGTAATTCCTATATTAATAATGATAATACTACTGGTGTTGTTAATATCATTTATAATAAGCACCCCTTCCATATGGAACGGACCTTAGGGGAAGAAGGGATAAACGGAATCAAGAGATAAACTGATAAACGAACGAATAAATGGTATACATAAGCATCCATTCAGAAGTAGGAATAATTAAGGCAGAGGAACATAACGGGTTAAATAGAAGACTCTCCCTCCAGAAGAAATAGCATGAAGATAAACTTTTATTGTAAGTGGTATAATTGGCAGATCTTATCATGACCACCCCTGACGCGATTAACGACAGCTGGGCACGAGGCTGCGGTGGGTCGACGCGCATACCCAAATGAGCAAATGGCATCTCTCACCTGCAATCGAGTGTGCCCAATTGCGAGGCACATGGTGTCTAAACCTTTCATTTCAGGCACATACGCTCGCCCACGGCGTATTTCTGGATGCCCTGGGACTATAGCAGATGACCGTATGGCCGACGGTTCAGGCCAGAGGAAAAGTTCTTAATATCTGGACGGTTATTTTCTTCAGTAATTGATATTGGAGGCAAGTATGAGTGTCCAGGGGATCAACTGTGGATGCCCGTGGAATTATACTAAACGCAGCGTAGGGTTAGCGGTAAAAAAGCTGCTTGCGTCACAGTAAAATTTCTTCAAGAATTGATAACAGTAAATGAAAAATGACAATAATAAATCGCTCGAGATGTTTGTTTAATCTTATCAAAATCTTATATTCTGTTTAATGCAGAGAAATAGAACACAGGCTACCTATTGCTCAGATCAAGCTCAGACCTAAAAGAAACAAACAAAAGGAGAGTAGGATTGAATGGGCTTAACACTTGCAGAAGCAATAGACAGCTTCTGACTGAATGGATACTTTTGTTACAAAACTCTTAGGGAGCTAACACTTTCTTGAACTCAGACTACAGTGAATAATATTTTTTCTTTATTTTTTTTTTTTTTTTAGACCGTTTTGAACATTTTAAAGAGGAGTCATTTTCTGGTGATTTTCGGTGCTGTACACGATTTCAATATCTGCCAAGTTATTCTTCATTGTTTATGCAATGGGTTTCTTTCTATTTATTTTATCCATTTGTTGATACTTTACTCTCGGTCATGATTTCGGTATGTGCGGAATGTATAAAACGTGCGTAACATAGGTGCTCGTTCGGTATTTATATCTGTGTGCTTGGTACTTTAATCCTATAATTGCCTGGACTACGCGTCTGGTCATTGTATGGATACTTGATAATGAGGACTGTTTGCCCAAGAAAACTTGTAACTTTTTCTGAATAAATACTCCGTTAGATACCATCCAGTTTGAATGAGGTCCTGTTAGTAAAATAATATATATATATATATATATATATATATATATATATATATATATATATATATATATATATATATATATATGTGTATATATATATATATATATATATATATATATATATATATATATAGTATATATATATATATATGTATATATATATATATATATATATATATATATATATATATATATATATATATAGTCTCCTATGCATTTTCTCTCTCTCTCTCTCTCTCTCTCTCTCTCTCTCTCTCTCTCTCTCTCTCTCTCTCTCTCTCTCTCTCCCCGAATACAGAGACCTGAGCACAACGCTGCGAGAATTCATGCTTTATCTTAAGACCTTTTGGCCTCCATACTGAATTCGGTCTGGTTGGGAATAACAAATGTAAGACGCCACATTCCTGGTTCCTTTAAAGGATCTTGAAAATAGCAAAAAACAGAGACACACATGAATTTACGCGCATGCGTTCATAGGTTCAGGATACGCGCGTACACACACACACACACACATACGCGCACCTACGGACGCACATACATACACATGTATGTGTGTGTATGTATGTTTCATAAAATTCTTGTAATCCGAAAACATTCAATATAAATCCTTTTTGGATGAGATTTTAACATAATAGGGTTTGAATAGTGAAGTTATTGCAAAATCTTTATTTAAAGAAAATTATTGTATCGCTCAGCATGCAAATTAGAGCAACACCAGTCTCGATAAAAGAAATGAAACGAAATCTTTAAATTCGCAAAGTTGGCATGACCCATCGCTATCCCAATCGCAACGGGATCTTAACCGCAGTACGCGATGCTAATTGCAGAGAGCAATAATTTGCAACAGTCTGTGATTTATCTGTCGGTGGTTCTCTGCCCGGGCGAAGTACATGCCATTCATATGTCACTGAGCCAGTTTTTTTTTTTATATTTCCTTTATATTTTGTAAAACCATTAAATTTCTTCCAAGTGTTTTTGTGTTGGGGAGGAGTCGGCGTTCTTATTATGTTGGGCGTTTAGAACTTTTGTTGTGAATGTCGTAGAGATGGAAAGAGGGCTGAGTTTCACGTAGTTCAAGTTTTAGAAGAGCTGGTTCGCCTGTAGAGCGAAGAAATGAGAAGGAAAGATGCCCCCAAAAAATGATAATAATATAATAATAATAAATGTTAAAATCAGTTATGAAACATCGACATTATTCATCCATCCCATGAACCCCTTTATTGTGAGCTTCGTCATCCTTAATATTTTTATTTACTTACTAGGGGACTCATTGACAACACTTCAACCCTCTTGAAACAGAGCCGTTTACCTTTTTCCTTTTCTGGATATTAAGGTCCTACTACACGGTTCCAACACCTCCGTCACTCCAACAAACCAGCACTCGGGTATTCCCTATCCTCCTTCCTTCCAAGTCCTGCGAGCTGTGTATGCTTTCTGATTACCTCTTTTGTTTTCATCTCCATGTCGTGCCATCCTTTTTTTTTTTTTTTTCACCCTCAAAAGTGGCATCATTGGGTGTTACCATTGTGCATGTAGGCTGCATGTAACAAAATGAAGAGGACACTAGTTATGTTCCTCTTCTATGCAGTTGGCAGTTCCTCATTGGAAGGGTGGGTTCCGTTCTCAGCTAGCACTGTGCCGGCCGCGCGTTCGAATCTCCCACTGGCCAGTGAAGAATAAGAAGAATTTATTTCTGGTGATAGAAATTCATTTCTCGCTATAATGTGGTTCGGATTCCACAAGAAGCTGCAGGTCTCGTTGCTAGGTAACCAGTTGGTTCTTAGCCACGTAAAATAAATCTAATCATTCGGGCCAGCCCTAGGAGAGCTGTTAATCAGCTCAGTGGTCTGGTTAAACTAAGGTATACTTATGCAGTTGGCGGTAGGGTTTGTGCATACGCCAAAGTCCTCTGGCATTCAGTAGGTTGCCACCCATCCACGTAACAGGTCATGGTAAAAAATATTTGATTCTGCATATCAGGAGACAAGCAGGAGTCAGAACTTGTTAGTCTTCAACTGTAAATATGTGCGTGCCCACATATACTTCACTAGTAAATGTAAAGTGACACACACATATATATATATATATATATATATATATATATATATATATATATATATATATATATATATATATATATATATATATATATATATATATATATATATATATATATATATATATATATGTGTGTGTACACGCCCTTATATATATTTGTGTTTGTGTATACCGTCGAGAGTATTTATTTGTGCATTGCAAACTGCTCCCTACATTTACGGAAATTGCCAAAACAGAAATGACCGTAGTAACAAAACTAAAAGAGGGATTCGTAGTTGGGATGATGATGAGGATATTATTGAAGATGATTTTTATACTATGCCGGCATGTGTTCCTTAAAACCTAAGATGTTCATTTTACTTGCAATAGGAAAGAAATTAAAAAATAAGAGAGGGGGAAAAATATACGGAAAAATATTCACTTTACCCCAGAATAAAATAATCCGAAAATATAATTTAAAATGATTATGTAAAAGATATTAATCATACGAGAGAGAGAGACAGAGAGAGAGAGAGAGATGCTCATTTTGCTCAAAGCTCCAGAACGCGAACAATCTCTCCTCAAAGTCCCTTCTGAAATACGACTCCTGCCTCGAGCACCCTTCTCTGTTCTTGCTAAGGATTTCCGACAACAACTCCAGAGGCCTTAGAGTGTGTTCCCCCCGCTGTAGTCCTACCAAAGTCAAGGATCTTTTGATAGGATGAGACGCCCACGAGTGGGTGCTGGATGCCGCCTGAGAGGGGTTTGGCACAACGAGAGGGTATGAAGACCCTAGAGGAAGCTGTAATTCTTCCTGGAAGAATTGTAGAAAGTGTGGGACGCGGATAAACACATTGTCATAAATAGAATGACAGCGAATAGATTATACGCATACTCATATGTGTCCGAGCATTATATGTAGCCTATGTATATATATGTATATATATATATATATATATATATATATATATATATATATATATATATATATATATATATATATATACTTTTTATATATATATATATATATATATATATATATATATATATATATATATATAGTTATATATATATATAGTGCAGTAAAAGGATATTCTTATATATATATATATATATATATATATATATATATATATATATATATAATATATATATATATATATATATATATATATATATATATATATATATATATATATATATATATATGTATATATATATATATATATGCTTGTATGGATTATGACGATCGGAAAGGCACGTTTGGGATGACAAAAGGCCCCATTGACGAGTGGAAAATCTTTGTGTCTAATCATTTTTCCGTTATTCAGAAGTGATCGTTAGATGCATGAAGGCAAGAGAAATCGTGATTTTTTCAAGAAATAAAGAACTAAAGTAATTAGAATTGTAGAAACAAGAAAGAGAATGTAATTTATATTCCACGAAGCGCTGCTGACATTCACACAGAAAACACAAGTGTTTTAAGCCTCGATGCTCAAGGACACAATCTTTGTTTATTACTCATCACGAGTCTAAAATTGCATGTAAATGAAATCAGAAGAGAAAGAGGCATTTATTATACATAAGTATTCTTTAGCTTTGGTGGAACAAAAGAAGATATAATTAAAAAATGAGGCGGAGAAGTAAAGTAAAAGCAAAATGAGATATAGTTGGTCTCTTAATAACTGATACATAGAAAATGTAGATGACAAATAATAGTCACTTATACCGAGCGGAAAAAAATACTTGAGGCTTAAGTGTCAGGATCATGAGAGAATATTCGGGCCAATGGAAATCATTCACACCTGGCACTTATCCAATTACTTGTGCATGACTTACGATGCCACCTTTGTTATGAGAAGGCCTTTGGGATTGGCAACCAATTTCAGCGCTGATTTTGTATTTGTTTTTCGCGAAGCCCAAAGTATCCTAGACCCTAGCGGTCCTTTTCATCGCAAGATTGAATATGAGTAATTGAAAAAACTGAGAAAAGTTTAGTGAAGTGTAATCCCTCTTAAAAGGCGGAAGTTTATAGGTACCAAGAACATGACGTCACGGAAAGTTAACAACAATTATATGTATTCGAATGATGGCATTACTGAAAGCGGTGTCAAACGGCCTCAGTCGCTGGAATCTCCAGCATCCTTCCGCCAGGCTGTGCATCAGTAATCAAGTACGAATATTGGTGGTAAAATCGAATCATTTGTTTGTGCAAGTTTGACGTCACCTAACGACCACAACGCCTTTGCAGTCGACTTTCTATATATCGGCAAAGTACCGCTTTTCATTTCCACTTTATACGTAGTAAGACTGTTAATCAGCAAATTCCTCTTTAGATTTTTTAGTGGAAATAGTGGTTTGATGAGGTATTTCGGGTCTTAAAGATAAGACTTGGATCATTTGAGGAATTATATTTTTAGGTGTCGTTGTTCATAAAATGTAAATTTTGGTCGTTACAGAATCCTCCTTTTTAAGAAATTCTATGTTATATATTTGAAGATATTTTTACAATAATATATTGTAAAAATATTAGTTTTCTGTATCCTGATTAATCTGGATATCATTTAAATCTGTCACAAATTAATCTTATTATTTTGGTTGTATGTTTTCTTACTATTCCTTCAAAGGAAATAAATAATGAAAAGGCAATATGAGTAATGACAGCAGTAAAAAACAAGAAAATAAATTCCAACATTATCCGCGCAGACACACACACTCTCTCTCTCTCTCTCTCTCTCTCTCTCTCTCTCTCTCTCTCTCTCTCTCTCTCTGCAAGTCCCCCTGGGGTCACCATATATCGCAGAGTTGCGTGCATAGTTTGTTGCACAATGAAGCTCTCTTTTCTTTCCTCGCTATCATTGTCCGATTTTTTTCCTTTCCAATTCTAGCATTCAACTGCTAATTTAATGTCATTAGCAGCGCCGTCAGAGTCTTGGCCCAAAATGATGACTGCGATCAACGGATTAGATAGTGGACGATAATTGTAAAGGAGGAGACGAGACTGAATTGTTAAACTAGAATGTTTTCAGAGGGATTGCAGGGCTGCTTTCACGCACATTCAGCCCCTTCAGAGAAGGGAAGAAATCACACTGCAGACAAGTTTATATACACACACATACACGTGTATGTATGTTTATATATATATATATATATATATATATATATATATATATATATATATATATATATATGTGTGTGTGTGTGTGTGTGTGTGTGTGTGTGTGTGTGTGTGTGTTATGAAAGCGCTTTATTGATGTGATTACTTGGTTTGAAAAAATGATTAGGAAGAGAGTTTACTAGGTTGTGTTAATACATAGTAAATGGAAGAGCAAGTTGTTGGGTGCAATGGGTAGAATAGCATTGGCTGGAAATTCATTAAAATTCATTATCTTGTCAGAAAGGAAGTTTAGATAAAAACTAGTTTGAACTAAAAAGACAGGATTCAAAGTGTAGCTATAAATATAATAAAAAAGTGAGTTTCATACTAAAGAAGTGAGTGTGGCACGTAAGAATGAGAAATAGAAGTACTCCTCTAAACCCAAGGACAGGATCACTGTGACAGCTTTGAGTGGTTACTAGTACAGAAGAAAGTCAGAGAATAGTGGGATAAGGAAATTGAAGGTTTACTTCATAAAAAAAAGATTGAGGAGCAATTTTAATCACAAAAGAGGAGACCGTATACAGGTATGCAAGAGGATGAGAAATGTGAATAAAGGCGTAAATACAAGCAGTTCACTTTGGAAAAAACGAAGTCCTATTGGAGGGAAGAAAAAGTACAGAGAAGGTTGAGGAGGAAGGAAGGAGCCTTGAATAAAAGATGCAAATGGCTGGGTATACTGTGTTGGCGGATTGATTATTTTGAAATGGTGGTGTTGAATGTGAAGGATGAAGAGAGGTATATTTGAATGAAGCAAATGAAGGGTTAAGTGTAAATTTGAGAATGCTCGTAGAAGCAGCTGTTGAGATACTGTGGTACGTTGCTATTAGTGTGATCGACTGACTGACTGACCAGGATGGGTAAAATGTATCGGGTTGAAGGAAAACTCCAAAGATATTGGCGAGAGGATTCATTGTTTCTTTGAGTCTGGAAAGGGGCGATAGAGATGCATATATGAGAATTATAGAGCTTAACAGTGCATCTGTTGAAGAGTGCAGTAAAGTCTTGACTGAGAAAGCACGACAGAACGAAAGGGTTGACTAGGGAAAAGCGCTGTTGATTTTAGACAAGGAAGAAGGTAAGTGATCAGGTGCTCGTTTTGAAGTCATTGTGTAACCGCTTTGATTCTGTATGTGACACAAGGAAGTGGGTGAAGCTTATGACAGTTTATAAAGATGACGCGCGGACGCATTGAGCATTCATGGTGGATACTAATTTGTTGACGGTTGATAGTTCATATGAGTTGAGTGACATTTGTCCTGAATAGAAGACGGACTGGTGCGGTGTGAAGCTAGGTTTCTGTAAAGGGTGTATTATGTTAGCATGCCTGTAATATTTCTAGGAATGGATTGTAGAAAGAGATCAGAGAAAGTACGTGTGATTCAGATGCGAGTGAGTTGAATAAGAAAATTGGATCATAAATGGAGTATGGAGGGGCTGATATTCATATGATTGAGTTAATCAGTTACAGTGAAGTAAAGCTGCAGCCGACGACAGAATTTGTTGTTTTAAAAGCGGGAAAGTCGAAAGTGAATGATGATAAAATAGAAATATGGTAGTAACTGGAATCCAGGAAAATGGGCCGTTAATGATTGGTATGGGTTGTGAAAGAATGAAAGCTATTCTGAACAGGAATTTGGTAACAAATGTAAGTCATGAAGGTAGAAAGATAGAGGCGACTCGAAGAATTGCGATGCAAGGAAGGGTGCCTGACCTTGACGACAGGTTTGGAAGAGTGAGGGTTATCCATGGAAGCAACGGTTAGAATGCATTAAGGAACTGCTAAACCATTTATTCTTTACAGAAGGGAAGTTGGAGAGTGAATGCAAATGGAACAAAAACACGAAAGCTTTTGAAGAATTGTTTGTGTAGTATACATAGAATAATAAAGGTTTAGAGGTAGAAATATGATTATAACGAAAATTCTTAAAACATTTGCAGGCCACTTGATCATTTGGAGAGAATGAAGGGTGATAGGTCGGAGGATAGTGCATAATCTGAATGTTTTGGGAAAATGGAAATATGGCAGACTTTTGAGTGACAGCTGGAGGCCTTGAAATGGGAGTGCTTTATAGGCTAGGGTGGTCGACATCCTGTTGATTAGCTTTTTGTATGTCTGTGGAAACAGGCTGATGCTTAGGAAGTCATCTGCACAAAGGGTTCATCCTTGATTCTGAAGGTAATAGATAAATGTGGCAGTAAGCATTGTTATTTTTCTTTAGGGTCAATTTTACTATGGAATAAGGCTTTTAAATGAAAGCTCACAATAAGCAGCTGCAGAAACTAGTGAAAAATTTGAAGATGTTTGCAAGAGGAGAAAGTTGAGAGACAACATAAAGAAGAGTATGGTTGTTGGGGTAAATGGACACCAGAGGGATGGAGCAATAAATGCCGGTATGGATGGTGAAAGGAAGTAGGTGATTGATTCTTATAAGTAAATGGATTAAATACAATGTATGAAGATAGGTTTAGGGAAGAGGTAATTCAATAAGCAGATGAAGTAAGAAAGGTGGCGGGGTGTATGCAAAAGACTGGGTTAGGCTTGATTTGTCTATAGTAAGCCAAGTCAAGGTGGGGATGTATGAAGGGATTGCTAAGCTTAACTCCCCTTTGTGGAAGGGAAGAATTGTTGCTGAGTGCAACTGAAAGAAAAATAAAGTGGAAGCTGCTGAGATGAACCGTTGGTGTTACCTATGCAACATATAAGAATTGATAGGGCGAGAAATGCAGATACATAGTTATGGTAAAAACGGTTAGTGTAGATAAAAGGATTGGTCACATTATTATAAGAAGGTTCGGTCATGTGGAGAGAATGTCCGTACTCCGGAGGGGAGAAGGTGAGGAAGAGCACGAAAAGGATTGGTAAGTTGGGGTAAAAGCGCTATTGAAAACGTATGGGCTTACTATCAGAAGCGCGAGAATTCTTGCAGTATAAGGGTGAATGGTGCATTTAGTGTAGAGTGGTTGGATGCACTAGTAATGAGCCTTCTGTGCAGGTGTATAAAATGGATTATTTATGGAAGGTCTACCGCACAGGGGTTCATCCACGACTTAGCAGCTAAGGTATGAATGTGGCCTTGATCTTTAAGGAGAAAAGGCTTCGTGTTGAAGAAGGAAATATATATATATATATATATATATATATATATATATATATATATATATATATATATATATATATATATATATATATATATATATATATATATTATATATATATATATATAGAATCTACTGGTCACTTTTACCAGACACATATGTAATTCTAATAGCCACAATGCCCTCTTAACTTCACGAATTCTTCGTGCTTTTTTTGGATATGCTTGTAACTACGAAGCCGAAAGTATCCAAACGGAAGAAATTGAAGAGCCTGTGAACGCCAGTCAGGTCGGCAACGTGACCTCCCTGTGAATATGGAATTCGGGTTCGCCTCCCGCGACCGGCGTTCACAGGCTCTTCAATTTCTTCCGTTTGGATACTTTCGGCTTCGTGGTTACAAGCATATCCAAAAAAAGCGCGAAGAATTCGAGAAGTTAAGAGGGCATTGTGTCTATTAGAATTACATATATATATATATATATATATATATATATATATATATATATATATATATATATATATATATATATATATATATATATATATATATATATATATATATATATATATATATATATATATATATATATATATATATATATATATATATATATCTAACGCTTATAGATCAGGCTGAGAGAGACATGCACACAATTTTACTCATGTTGCATACAAAGCTTTCCATGGATGACATAGCCTTGCATACGTATACAGATATTCAAAGTCATATAAGCTACTTAAGTTATTTATCTAGCGTATTTGTAATGAAAGTATTATCTTTGTAAAGATAGACATAAAAGATAATCGTGTAGACATCAGATAGGGGATACCAATAGACGAAAAATTCGAGTGTGAATACTCGTAGGCAGGAGGTGAATATACAGAGAGTATTTATGAAATGTTCGTTAATGCAAAGTACCCTTATGAAAGAAACAAAATCACTGTTGTATATTATTTGTAAAAACTCTATATACAGATATATATATATATATATATATATATATATATATATATATATATATATATATATATATATATATATATATATATATATATATATATATATATATATATCAATACATACATGGATATCAATGAAACACATCTGTAGATGAGTATAGCTTTAAAGAATAACAATGAATCTAGTCAGAGAGACGCAAACTTCGACGAGATGAATATACAAACGCTTGTCTCTGCGTATCTTCACGTACCCCGGAAAACCAGTAAATCAATAACCCTCTCCACGAACCCTTTCAAACGTCATATCAAGGCCTCCGCCTTACTGGGGTCTCCTTCATATCGAGGACTCCTCAAGCCATTAAGGATAATTTCAAGGAACACTCGACCAAGTGGCGTGGATCCCTACCTGACGGAGGGGTGGGAGCAGTAGAGGAAGGAGGTGTGATAAGGATGATTAAAGCTTCACCCCACCTGTTTCTCGGACATGTTTGCGTGTGGGTGTGTTTTTATAAACGGGTGTGCTAGGTTTTGCATGTTATGTTGCAAATGCGTATTTGCAGATAAGGTTTTGTATGTAATTATGCAAATGCGTACGTATAGGTAAGGTTATGTAAATAAACAATAGAAATTCCTGTGTGGAAGTAAGTACGTGCATGCATGCTAGTTTGTATCCAAGCCCAGTGAACGAATGTCTTGTTAGATTTTTGTGTAAATTTGTATATGGATGAGTTCGTATTGTTTTACTGTGTGTATCCTTTTATAATTTTGTATATTTTTGCCTGCATACAACTTCAGTGTTAGAAAATTTGGTCTTAAAATCTGTATATTTGAAAATCAGCTGATCAGAATACGAATAAATGGACAATTATTATATGATTGGTATAATGGTTAGAAAAATGGCATTTTTCTTACAATTTTGTGGGTATATGAACTATTCAGTTGCATTTGAAGATCATTCCAAAAATGAATTTGATACAAATACTTTTCTCTCATAACCACCTAATCCCTTTTTGTCCCGTTATGTGACTGTTGGAAATGAATTATAAATTATCGGGCAATTGGTCGTCCTTGCATAAATCTTCATAAGCTTTAACGAAGTCTTCACATGGTGAAGAAGTCAGGGCACAGGACATTATCTTACTGGTAGAGTAAAAAGTATCATTTTATTTGAATTAATTCTGAGTTAACATTTCATATTTGTTTAGAAATGTTTTGGGAGAACTGATCAACCTACATATTTCTGCCACCTAAGTTAGAAGTGCAACCGTTACGGAGCGACGGTTCAAATTCAATAATTGCTACATTCGTTCACACTTGGTACCGTTTAGTTCAATAAAGCTCATGTCATGTGTTATGCTGGACAAGTAGTAATAGGCAGTAAAGTGAAAGAGTAAGGAAATGCTCACTTATTTAAATGAGAATGAATAACAGGCAGTTTGGCGTCTTGCATTCGGAGATCATATAAAAACCCACTGCGTTCTAAATGTAAAGAATACTCTTAGCCACCAAGATTTCTTTTAGTTCGTGACGTTGTTTGTAACTGTGATGAAGGTTGTTACTCCCTTGCTTTTAATATTTTTTGCTGTGGATGGAATGGGGGCTCCAGATCATAATTCTTCACCATTCTATTTGTTGTATCTTAAGTTTGAAGTTTATTCTAGCTTCGACCTTCGAATGGACTTCATGATCTTGTAGATTGGTGTTGGAAAAAGCATGGGGTCACTAGATCTATTCCATGTAAGCTCACCAACTCACCATGTGTTACCTATTGCACTACAAAAATATCTTGTTCCGGTTAGTATTAACGTTATGGAAATCTAAACAATTCAGTTTCTCATTTCTGCCCGATCATTTAATTTTCAAAATATTTGACAACATTATTGGGATGGGAGCGACACGAACTAGCAGTTTTATAATATAGGCTACATTTACTTACATTTTACTTTTGTACTTGAGGAAATTATCATTAAGTACCAGTTTGAGTCTAGTAGTAACAAATACCTTTAATATCGTAAATAACATTGCTTTTATTGTTAAGTAGCATTATATGTTCTTTGAAAAAGGGACATGCTCGATAATTAAATCTTGAGAGACCAACTTTTCAGAAGTATTTATTTTTTTTTTAACAGTAAACTTTCCAAGACCGAATTATCGGACCACCATGTGTGTACGTAACTGTGCAAATGTAGCTTTGGTATACATGTATTAGTTTGTATACACCATTGTGTGTATATGTAAATGACTGTATAAGTATGGGGGTGCGTAGAGCTTTTGAAAACGCGTGCAAATTGGTGGACGAGCAAAGCTATGGAAAAAACATTGTACTGTGTGTGTTTATATATATATATATATATATATATATATATATATATATATATATATATATATATATATATATATATATATATTTATATACGTATGTATAATTGTATCTTTGTACACAATTGTTCTGTGCATTAGTAGAAATACTAAAACGACCTCATTCAAACTGGATGGTATCTAATGGAGTATGTATTCAGAAAAAGTTACAAGCTTTCTTGGACAAACAGTCCACGTTATCAAGTATCCGTACAGATACTTGATAATGTGGACTGCTTGTCCAAAAAGCATGTAACTTTTCTGAATAAATACTCCTTTAGATACCATCCAGTTTGAATGAGGTCCTTTAGTAATATATATATATATATATATATATATATATATATATATATATATATATATATATATATATATATATATATATATATATAATGTGTATATATGTGTGTGTGTGTGTATTATTTTTAAATTATGGGTGCTCTAGCGAAATGTTATAAATCACCTTCTCCATATTACTCTTTCATGTGCGGGCCATAAATCATTTAAGAGTTGCCCAATATTCATCTCCTAGTTCTTTTTCACAGAGTTTGGGCACATTTGGGTATGGTGATCATATCTTGCGGGCACAGGAAAAAAGTCAACCCTGTTGTTGTGAATAGTTTCTTGCATGTTTTATAATTTATGCTTTTCATGGTGGAAGAAAATGAATTCCCTTATGCTTTCATGCCCTACTTAAGTAAGAATTGCAAGGCCAAGTTGGGTAAACTTTAGAGAAATTCGTGTCCCGCAGAAAAAGAAAAAATTGAGAAAATTGAAAAGATTAAATATAAAATTGACCTCGCTGGTGCTGCTGTTATTATTATTATTATTATTATTATTATTATTATTATTATTATTATTATTATTATTATTATTATTATTATTATTATCTGTGGTGCATCACTATATTGTGATCGAAAATAATGGGTAAAAAAGCCACAATAATGTAACTGATAAACTATATTTTTTCAAGTTACAAAAAATTACAAAAAAGGCTTTTTTATTATTATTATTATTATTATTATTATTATTATTATTATTATTATTATTATTATTATTATTATTATTATTTTGTACAATTGCATCTTACCAACCTCTTCGTGATAATGAAGTATATTTCGTGCCATAAACACAGTCGTTGTAAAACAGTTTCTGTATAATAATAAGATATAAAGAGATCTGTAGAAATGGCGTTCAAAATAATCGTGCCTAACATTTAAATAATAATAGCATGGTTACACCCTAGTATTGCGCTAGTATGGCTGTAGTGTTTTGTTTTCTTTTTTTTTTTGCGTCTGAAAACTAGTGGTAAGAGCACTCCATGCGACAGCAAACTTGACTGCTGCAACGCCGAATACATTTAAACCAGTCATTGGGTTTATCAGTGGCGTATCATGAAGGATAAGCTGGTCAGCTGTAGTTGCTATCAATTGACTTCAGTTATGCAGGCGCCTTCGACCAGTATACAACTGACTGTATATCTTTCTGTCCCACACACGCACTGCTTCTTTCTCTCTTTCTGCCTGGGCCTCATTGTATGTGTATATATATATATATATATATATATATATATATATATATATATATATATATATATATATATATATATATATATATATATATATATATATATATATATATCAATATTATATATGTTTGTGTGTAACTTTTGTCCATTAGATAATTTTTATCACATCACCTTGACATATTGTATATTCACAAATATTAAACTGATAATGTATATTTGATATCCACTTCAACCATTTCGATAGCTGAATAGTATATATATATCTTATATATATATATATATATATATATATATATATATATATATATATATATATATATATATAATATATATATGACATATTTTTGTATTACATATTAAACTAATTGTTATATATATATATTATATATATGTATATGTTTATATATATATATATATATATATATATATATATATATATATATATATATATATATATATATATATATATATATATATATATATATATATATATATATAGATATATATATATATATTATATATATATATATATATGTTATATATATATATATATATATATATATATATATAAATAATGTTTTGCTTCCTATGAACCTACTTCCAGTTATTATACATTAGTCGTGCACTAGGTGGCCGAGCCTGTAATGAGAGAGAGGGGAATTCAAGTACCAACGAGATTTGATGGGAAAAATCAATTGTATATTTAGTTACGCAAAACTTGGTAAAACAAATTATATTTCATTGAATCTTCAGTAGATGGCGTGAGTGTAATTTTATATTTTATCAAGTGAATTTAAGTAACGGGTTAAATATATAGAACTTATATTAATTGTATGTCTTTTCGTTTGCTCGGCTGCAAACATAAAGAATATAATTCATCCCAATGAAAAAAAAATCATAAGTAAAACTTATTTGCATTTGCATAATATTTCTTAAAATTAATTTAACCCTAAGGAAGAAAAATCTGCTCGGTTCTCCCCACATCCTTTCAAGAAGCATTTGTATTCAGTCTTGTCTGTGGCACCTCCCGCCAGCTTTTTGTGTCCGTTTTTCTTATTCCTCTGGCGTATAGTTATGGATATGAGAGGTCGGAGGGGTTATGGACATAGCTGGGTAGGTGTGTGATAGTGGGGAAGGATGTGGGGATTTTGGGGGGGGAGATGGTAGGGTGTCTTAAGCAGCATGCCATTGCAGTGCCACACCTATTACCCTTACCTGCACCCACGTTTTTCTCTTGTTCTTCCATCTCAGAGAGATTAGTCTGTTATATCTGTTTCTCAATTGAATTACCATCCCTTTTTTTAAGTCTTCACCTTCGATTTTCCTCGTTGCGCTTCGTCTGCTACGTATGTTGTTCTTTTTGAGCTCCTTGTTTACTTTTATTTGTTTATTTATCCTCTTTCCTCTTTCCTGGAATGTGACTCTGTGCCGTGGACGTTTTGGCGTAGGTTTTTTTGGCAATGGACATTTTGACGTATTATTTTATTGGCAGCATGTCACTAATTTGCTGTTTAAATGTGTTTCTATCTAACAACCTTTCTGTGTGATTTGAGGTTATTTAGCTCTTAAACAAAACAACTGTTAGATGACTGCTTTACATACAAAAACAAAATTTAAAAACAGCGTTTTTAGTGATAGCAAATTTTAGGTTATTTAGCTGTGAAACTAAACGACCATTAGATGACTGCCATTACACATTAAACGAGTGCAGAAAGGAAGGGATGAATACTACGAGCAATTAATAGCTGGTCATTCCCCACAACACAAGCTGAAAAAATATTTAAACGCAGATGAAAGAATAAGGAGAATAATGTTCAGTTATGGAGCAAGCGAACCATTAGAATACCTGCGAGGCATCACAGCTCATAACTTCCAATTAAATTAAAAATGATGATTTACAGTTTGATAATTCCATTGAATTTATTTTGTACCATCTTCACTCAATTTTAATGCTTTTTAGAATAAAAACTGAAATTTTTAATGTATTTAATATCCTTCCATACGCCAAAATGTCCTCTGCCAAAAAACGTACGCCAAAATGTCCTCTGCCAAAAAAAAAGAAATACACGAAAACGTCCTCTGCCAAAAAACATACGCCAAAATGTCCAAAAACATTTTTCCCAAAAAGTTGCTCTTTGATTTATTTTCAAACTTTAATTTGCTTTTTTAATTATCTTCGTTTACTTAATCTCATGCGGGGACTTCCGTCGATGGTATTTCATGCTATTTTAACTTTTTTTTTTTTTTTTAGGAACATGATCTAGCAACAAATTTCCAAAGCGAAAAGCAAAAGAATGCCTTGCTTTCAGTTTTTTTTTTTTCTTTTCATATGCACTGTACCTCGAGCTGAGTTTCAGTGCGCCTCTATCAAGTGTAATTTTATAATTATTAATATTTTGTTGGTAAAATAGCAGGCCGGCTGAAACCGGGTTTGATTGCCAAAATTATCAGTGATAAAAGGTTATGTTTAACTGTAATAACAGTATTCTTGCTTCTAACTGTTTTGAAATTCCTTCTGCTGAGCTCTTCATATTTACCGTATATCATCTTTCGCATGATTTTTCTGCAATTTTTTTTTTTTTATTTAACTTTTCCGTTTTTGTTTCCTCTATTATCTCCAACTTATTTTCACCTGTCGTTTCTAGCTTTGCTCAGTTTGTCAATTTTCTCTCTTAAATTTTCTTCTCAAACTAAATTTTAGGAAAAATTACCATCACATTTGGCCTTCTCTTAACCTCACTGCTCTAGCTCCCATCTCATCACGTGACTAGTCATTATCAACCTGTCTTTCATCTCTCATTATTCGTTTCTTTTTTTTCTTTTGCACTTTTATCCTCTGAAGTGCCTGTCATCTGCTTCCTTTCACTATGTCTTCATTTCTTTCCTCTTCTTCCTCTGACATACGACCCGAGACAGCGTGAATGACAGCACCTGCCACATTCATCGTCTCCAGATAGACCTTGATAATGTTGTTCCACCACAGACGTTTCGATGACGCGGGCCTAATCTCTCTCTCTCTCTCTCTCTCTCTCTCTCTCTCTCTCTCTCTCTCTCTCTCTCTCTCTCTCTCGATTTTTAATGTCAGTGTAATCTTCTATATTTTTGAGGTTTTAATAATCTTTAATTTTTTCCTCATTTTCCCTCAACTAACAAATATTGCATTCTCTCTCTCTCTCTCTCTCTCTCTCTCTCTCTCTCTCTCTCTCTCTCTCTCTCTCTCTCTCAAATGACAAGTTAATCTTCTATAGTTTTCAGGTTTTGAGTCTGGTTCAATTTTTTCCTCATTTTCCCCCAAATGACAAATATCACATTCTCTCTCTCTCTCTCTCTCTCTCTCTCTCTCTCTTGAGAGTAATTTTCTACAGTGTTCGGGTTTTGACAATCTGCTCCAATTTTTTTCCTCATTTTCCCTCAAACTAAAAATCTTACATCTCTCTCTCTCTCTCTCTCTCTCTCTCTCTCTCTCTCTCTCTCTCTCTCTCTCTCTCTCTCTCTCTCTCATGACAAAGTAATCTACAGTTTTCAGGTTTTAATAATCTGCTTAATTTTTTCCTCATTTTCCCCCAAATGAATATCACATTCTCTCTCTCTCTCTCTCTCTCTCTCTCTCTCTCTCTCTCTCTCTCTCTCTCTCTCTCTCTCTCTCACCTACTGTGTAAAGCACTACAACCTTCCCATAAGAGATGCCAGGAGAGCTATTATGAGCACCGATGTAGACATTCCTCTCATCCTGCCTTCAGAGAAAGAAGCGTAAGAAGAGACACTTCGGTATTATGTTCTCTGGATGAAGTCATATTGATGCAACTTTATCAGTTAAAGACGTCAGAGGAGTAGAGACAGGGAGAGACATCACTATTTACTCACTAGATGAAGTCACGGCAACGCTGGTATATCGGATTTTTAAGAAGTCAAGTAAATAGAAATCATTATTGCATGGGTTGGAGGAAGCCTTGAAACGGAAAATAATTAACGATATTGAATAGCCAAGCATGTTACCAGGTGACTTGAGTTCTTGATTGATTGATTTTGATTGGTTTTTAAGAGCTTGGGGTCAGCAGCATGCAGCTTATTAAATGACTTTTAAATACCCATCACACTTAGTTTTCGTAGGACACTGAGACAGGCTCTTTAATTTGCCAAGAACGACTTTAAGAAAGATAACAGGGGAAAAAAAAAAATACCCTTAACCCTGAAGCACAGGGATGATCACGATTTCTGAAAGAAAGGTGATTGTAATGTGTGTATGTACAGTGTGTATATATATGTATATATATGTATGTGTGTGTATATAGATGTATATATGCATGTATATATATATATATATATATATATATATATATATATATATATATATATATATATATATATGTGTGTGTGTGTGTGTGTGTGTGTGTATAGATGTATATATGTATATATATATATATATATATATATATATATATATATATATATATATATATATATATATATATTTATTTATTTATTTATTTATTTATTTATTTATATATATGTGTGTATATATATGTATATATATATATATATATATATATATATATATATATATATATATATATATGTATATATATATATACAGTATATATATATATACAGTATATATATATATATATATATATATATATATATATATATATATATTTTGTGTGTGTAGGTATGTATTTATATGTGTGTTTGTATGTATGTATATTATTTCGAGATCTTGACGGGCACGGCTACCTATATAAAACTCCATCGTTGCAAATGGAATGTGTTACTGGTCTGCTCTTAATTAAGTTAGGAAGTACACGAGACTCGGAATTCCATATTTCCTTTCAAGGGATTATTTTTTTTTTTCCATATTATAGGACAATGTAAGTCCTAGGAAATTAGTTTTCCAAAAGGTTAGCAACCTTGAAGATGTTGAATCTTATATCATGAAATAATTTTGATCAGTGATCAACCTTCCTCGTCTGCCAAATTCTGAATTTATTGTCGTATCATGTTTTCGGATTCCATTGATTTGGTTGGGTTTGCATTATTGTCTTTTCAGTAAGATGCATTTTAACATGATATTTTTCTACATGATTTGTTTTCAGTTCTCGCAACTTTCAGCCCTCTGCTGCTAAGCCTTGAAGTCTTCCCGTTTCGTTTTCCCGAGAATCCTATATAGTCGTCCTTCCCTTAATTAAGAGACCTACTGTAGGGTCAGTCGCCTCCTGCTAAATTAATCTCCCTTCATTTTTGTTATCCTTTCCCATTTCTCTTCTAATCCCTCGTCTTGTTCCTCCTTGTATTTTGTCCTTCTCCGTTCGGTTTTCATCCCATTTCTTTTTTCTGTGTCCGCCAGGCCTGGGCTAGGTACGGCCATTGGAGTAGTCCGTCAGTCGGCCCCTCTTTGATAAATAAACCCACTCATAGTTGTTTCGAAGTGTCCTTGCCTGGCTACCAAGTGGCCGTGATCAATCACCCCGATGGCTCTGAGGCTTCGTTGTCTCCCATTGTTGCAAGTGCCAGTGATTACCTCTCTCTCTCTCTCTCTCTCTCTCTCTCTCTCTCTCTCTCTCTCTCTCTCTCTCTCCGCTTACTTCATTAAAAGGATCTCGCTTAAGATTCCCATTTCGTTAAAGGAAAAAACTTTTCATGCCACCTTTCTCTTAGGAGCACCAAGTACTCTCTTTCTCTTCGTGTATGTATTAACAGTTAATAAATAAGAAAAAATTAAGAAATTATAAATATATCTTTTGTCTGATTATCATTCACTATTTATAATAAGCATCCGTTCTTATTGGGAAAAAAACTAAAGACCGTCAACTTACGTTGCAAGCTCCCCTTGAAAAAAAGTCGTAAGTGGAAAGTGAAAAACTGAGCAATGAGAAGACGAATGTGAAAATAAGTAAATGTTAGTAATAATCGACAGTGAATGACAGTCACCACATGATAAATGAAAAGTAAACCATAGGGAAGCGAGAGAACTGCGTGTCATACCAAGCTGTGGTTTCTAAATTCGTCTCTGACCTTAACTTACGCAACACCAAATTATTTCAGTTTTTTGGGGATAAGTCAGAAGTGGATTATAGCCTTTAAAAAGCCTATGTCACATTGCGACGTCAATTAACGTCAGATGACTTGCAAAAAGAACGGCGAGAATTCGCTTATCTCAAATAATCCCATAGATTGGAGAGTCCCGACGTGCTGCGTGGCTTCGAAGAGCACCTGGAAAGGTGACAGTTTCTCCTCATGTTTACTCTTCTGATTGCATGTTGACAGACGTCAGCATTTAGAAAAAAAAATGTGAGGTAAGCGAGAACTCAGAGTATTTGTGGTTTGATAATAGAAATACTTATATTACGTGAGTCTCACCAGAAGATTCCATTTTTGCTATTACGGTGCGGTCATAGCTAAGGAACCCTCCTGGGGATGAATTCTCTGTTGAAAAATCCAAGAGGAAGATTAAAATTAACTTGACAGCGAGAAACAAAACATATGCAACAATTAAATACAGTCGTTTTTATAAAAGATCTGAGTTCGAAATTAAGGCTTAATGAGACGCAGAAGCCACTACCTTATAATTTGTAATATAATTTGATGGTAATGAGACGCTGAAGCCACTACCTTATAATTTGTAATATAATTTGATGGTGTCAAATAGAGACGAATATACTAACAAAAAAATAATTGAAATTAACGTTAAGGCTATAATTCATGATAAAATAACCTCATATATTAGAAATTATACATGTGGCTCTCTCCATTATAATTTCACTTTTTTTTTTTTTTTTTAGTTTGTCTTATCTCTTCAATAGCATTTCATTAAGTGGAATTAAATTTTGCCCCTTATCTGCTTCATTTAAATTAACCCCTCCTGTATGCTTGAATGAAAAGTCATCCTCCCCTTGGGTGCGGTCGATATCATCTTTTATCTCCTACTGAGTCTTAGATTGTCCCGTTCGGTATCCGGCAGGACTTCAAAGGAGCCTTAGATAAAGGCTGCAACACCCACCGGATATTTCAAAGGGATCGACTCTTCTATGAGAGCGACCTCCCGCGACCTAAGCGATACTGACCTCAGCAAAACAGGCGTGGCAACTTGAACTGGTTTTGCTCGCCAGATTTATGTACTGTTTGTCGCATATATGCTTTCGTAAGTGTTGCATTGCAATAAAAGGAAAATTCTCATGGATTTATAGACAGGAAACAGTATGTTTGTGAGGTTCCGGTGTAGATGTATAATTGCTTTGAAGATATGAAAGTTTTTCTTGCGCAGGCCTGGCATCCTTTTTAAGCTGTTGTAGGATGCGGCTTTAGCAGCTGCCGGATTAGCCTTTTACGCCACTCGCTCTGCTTGGTGCAATGGCGTAGCGATGAAGAAAGATATGGGTGTATACGATTCCTGAAAATGCTTATATAAGTTTTGTTATCACACGACCTAACTTTTATTATATTTTTCCGTAAAGAACCAGAGGCAACAAAATGTTTTACTAAAGAAAAACCTAAAGGATCATAGATAACAAAACCTTTTGCAAAAGAAAATCAGTTAACATTTACAACATACTTTCAGTTTCACCGTCTTCTAAGCCATGAATTACAAAATATACTTTAAGTAGCCACGGACAGGCTGACTGCTCATTCTGCAGGTACTATATTAGACGATCTGTTCCATAAATATTACTAAAGGTATTGTTCTCGAGAGCTTTTGTCCTTCCCACCACCACCTAAACCACTGTAGAATAGAGGATTTGTTTGTTCAAAATTTGCACTCTTTTTGTAAAGTTGGTTTGATTTTTAAATATCCTGCAAATTAACACTCATTGATTAGTAATTATTACTACAACTAGATGTGCATTGTTTGCCTAATTGATGAACTGAGGCATCTTCCATCAAAAGGGGCCAAGTGCCAATAATATGAATTTTCATGCTTTTATGGATAACGCTGTTTCATGAAGCGTAAAGAAAAATACCTTATTTACTTCGCATATTATTCCCCAACTAGTTGCAATAAATATTGAGAGAATTTGCATCAAATGGGAACATCTCCAGGCTTTCCTACATGCATTTAGGTCATTACAAATATATATATATGAGAGAGAGAGAGAGAGAGAGAGAGAGAGAGAGAGAGAGAGAGAGAGAGAGAATATTAATTCAGGGTATAGGGTTGCAGACCCAATATCCTGGCCACTTGATGACTTTAACACTGCAAAACATGCAAAACAGAACGATTCTTAAATTATATTTTCAGCATTCCACAAGAGTGAAAAGCATGTTTACAAATGGTCCCATGGAAGAGCCTCCTCCACCATTTTGGGGACATTTCCTCCCACCAGGGCGTCCATAAACTTATCGAGAAGAGAGAGAGAGAGAGAGAGAGAGAGAGAGAGAGAGAGAGAGAGAGAGAGAGAGAGAGAGGCTCATTTGCCAATTTGGGGTCAATTCATCTTCCAAGGATTTCTCATTCTCTGTTAGGCCTTCCTCTGCCTTGGGATACAGTCTATCCCCAACCATTGGCACTTCCTTGGGCAGCAATGTCCAGCTAGTATAGCTTATTACTAGAGCAGTGTCAGTTTTAAATTCTTGATCCAAAATTCAACAGTCAAAGTCTAGAATCACTCCGTAAATATAGTGTAGTACATTCACCCACCTCCCCTCCCAACCGCTATCTCATTTTGTAGGTAATATGGAGAAACTGCTACCTATAAAGGAAAAAATGCTTACCAACATGGGTCATCTTCAGCGAAATTACCATCGAGTTGTCCATATACCGATATCTGAGACCAAATCGAGAAATCCAGGCTGACAAAACTCCGTTTTACGATTTGGGGAGAGTATCAGAATCATGGCAGACTTGAGCAACAGCGGGCCTCTTTAAGCATAGTTCTAGGGCCTTTATCTTAAAGCGTCGTTGTTGTAGTCCTACCAAAAGGTCCAAACAACACTTTATTCTTTAGACTTGGTCCTACCCTGCTGTGGTCGTCATATACAGGTAACAGAATTTTAAGTGTAACGGCGAGATTTTATCACAAAAATTGTTCAGTATCTTCCGTAGAGGTCCACTATTTTCCGTAGAAGTCAAATATCTTTCGTAGAAGTCCAATTTCTTCCATAGAAGTGTCTAATTTTATGCAGTCCCGTGCATAAAATGAGAGACTTTCTTTATGCCAAAGAGAGCCTCTGGAACGTAGCTCTCGTGCGTAATTTCCATTCATTAGCCATAACCCAGACCATATACAGTTACAGTTGATAGGAGTGGTATTATAAAACGTGGAATTCCCTTATTAAAGAATAATGGAATTTATTATGATTATTGAGCATACATTCCATACGAAGGTCAGACTAACATGAATTTCCCTAGCAAGTCTCTAAAAAAAGGCTTATGTGGAATAGAGGCAAAAACAGTAGAAACAAGAATCATATATACATAACTATCAGTAGATCGATAAATAGACTAAACAGTAAAATCTTTTTTTAAAATGTGGAAAATCTCTGTAAATGGTGTGCTTTGTCAAAATTGTTTGATTTTAACATGAAGCCTTTCTTTGATGTAAAAGAAAAGAGCAGTGTCAGAACATTCAAATGGACTTGATGTACATAGATAGCATTTTAAAGCATTGACGATTAATATAAGTTTCTATCATCATTACTTCCAACACTGGACGATGCAAAAAGCCTTTTGTCTTTCCTGTGCTTTCATTGTCACCAGTCACCATTCATCTCAAGCCTTCCCATCTCAGTTTTCGTCCAAGTAGGTCTAGGTCTTGGAACTCTTGTGGTCCTAAGAGGAGCCGCGGTGACACTACCATGTACTTTTTTTTCCACGGTGTGGTGCGAAGCACATGTCCAAACCATCTCACTCTCCCCTTCGTCATTATCTCATCTGTTTAATTGAAGAACTTCCGTAGTTTCCCGTATGGTTTCATTTCTACCTATCTTACCATCTGACTCCTGATATTTTTTTAACACTTCATTTTCACATTTGACAAAATCTTTAGATTTAGTAGTGTCATTGTCATGTGTCGAAATTACAATGTAGATTGTACTATACTAATATATTATCTTATTTTGGTATGCAGTTGGTCTTTTTTTTATTTAACTCTTATTCAGTTAGCACATTCCTAAATATATGAAGGATTCGACCTTATTAATCCTTCCTCCATTTAGGATTATTTTATCCCTTTTTGCATACTCTGTCTTCATTTATGTTTTCATTTGATTCAACTGAAGTCTCCTCTTTCTAGAAATGTGCTGCATTCTATTGAACAAGCTTTGTAAATATTGTCTTGCTTTGGTAATTAAAACAGTATCATCTGCATATGCTAAGTTTGTCATGTTTTGATCTTCTCCCCATTCAAAACCTCTTCCAATTCCAAAAACTTTTTTATTATGGAATCCGTAAGAAGGGAAAAATAGTAGCGGTAATGGTATTTCCCTGCAGCTTTCCCACAGTTTACTAAAAATTAATATTTTTATGTACAGTATATTTTAATACTGATTTCCACCTACGCAGTTATGTTTGTATCTCTATTCCTCTCCTGTTCCTTCAGACAAATATATATATATATATATATATATATATATATATATATATATATATATATATATATATATATATTTTTATATATATATATATATATACATATTTATATATGCATATACATACATATATATAAAAATAAGAATGCCAAGAAGGAAAGTTAAACGACATAATTAAAGGTATCTTTTATGGAGCTGCCAGTGTTAGTCATGAAAGTAATTTCCCTGCTCGTTATAAGAAAAGTTTGACCGATCTTAAAAAAGACAATAGAATCCTCATCACAAAAGCTGATAAGTTGAATAGTATTGCAGTTTTAAATAAAGCTGACTACATATCACGTATGTAAGCCCTACTGGATGTTGATACGACTTACAAAAACTATCAAAAAACCCCTTGATCAAGTCATAAAAAAACTTCAATAGCACTGAAAAAAAAATCCTTCAAGATAAAAAAGAACTAATGGGTCAGTTGTTAGTAAAATTTCCCTCGTTACCTTACTTGTAAACCCCTTGATCAAGTCATAAAAAATTTCAATAGCACTGAAAAAAATCCTTCAAGACAAAAAAGAACTAATGGGTCACTTGTCAGTAAAATTTCCCTCGTTACCTTACTTGTACGGATTAGTAAAAACGCACAAAGAAAATAATCCTATGCGACCTATATCAGTACTGTTGGCTCAACATCATATAATCTTTCAAAATATATTACCAAGCTTTTGTCCCCGCTACTTGAAACCATCTCCTATTCTCACATATAAATTATAATTCTCTAAATTTAGTTGATAAATTGAACAAAATCACTTTTTGTCCCACTGATAGATTTGTTAGTTTTGATCTTTGTTCTCTTTTTACTAAAGTCCCTATAGATTCTGTTTTAGAGTGTCTTAGTAACGAACTAATCCGTCATGAATTACCTCTACCTGCAAGTCATATTATTTCACTCACTAGGTTGTGCATTTGTAATTGTAAGTTTATATTCAGTGGTGAACTCTACCACCAAATATTTGGTATGGTTTTGGGCAACCCTTTACCCCCACTCCTCTCAGACTTGTATATGGAATTCTGTGAAAAACGATATTTACTTAACATCATTTATACTCCTTTAAAGTGGTATAGATATGTTGACGATATTTTACCTGTTTTGCCTGCTAGTATTGATGTAAATGATTTACTCTCTAATTTGAATAACGAGGCACCATCCATTAAGTTTACTTTAGAATTAGAAAAAGACAATTGCCTCCCTTTCTTAGATGTTTTAATATAATATTTCAATGCAAATTCAGTATTTATAGGAAACCAATTAACAACTTAACTTATGTCCATTTTTGTTCAGGCCAGTGCCTTAATATCAAAATATCAATTGTTTCTCCTATATTTACAAGCATTGCTCATTGTCAGTCCCCAATATTTGGATCAAGAAATCGAATACATAAGAAAAATAGGGACAGATTTATGTTATCCTTCACATATACTAGATATTTGCTATAATAAAGCCCACAAAAAGTGTTATAGTGAAAGCAACATGGAGAAAGAAACCCCTAAGAACATTCTTGCGCTTGCCTTATTTTAGTGGTTTTGAAACCATAAAATCATTGTTAAAATCTTTTGATGTTAACCTGGTTTTTTCCTAGAATAACACTCTGAAAGGAATATTAATAAAAAAAATAGCGTAAGGAAAGCAACAACATAATATATAAAATTCCATGCTTGGACTGCCCTTCTTTTTATATTGGTCAATCCAGTAAGGATTTAGAATTACAAAAAAAAAAGCATACGTATTCTGTCAAAAGTGGGTAAACATCCAATGCAGTATTTATTCATTTAAGTGAAAACTCACAGGATAAATCAGATTGAAAGTTCAGTGATTGCCAGATCGAAAGATTTCACGAAATCTTTTAGAATCTGCTAGTATACAGCTTACTTCCAGTTGTAATTTTTAACCTTAGCCCTGGCATGTATTATTTGGACCCCTGTATAAGTAAAATGTTCAAGAATGGCCTTAAAGATAAAATCATTGACTTAATTACTAATTATTTACCTTATATATATTTTCTATGCATTCGTATGTTTAATATTTTTTTTTTGAAAATGTTCACTTTGCAAAAATTGTTATACGGTCATTTTTTGATGGTCAGTATCTTTCCCTGTGTAATCTTTTAATTGGCTTGTCCCTGCTTCTGAACTGTTGGGCCTAATCTTTTGTAAAACCTCTTAAATAATTAGCCTTGTTTTGGTAGGTCTGCCAATTCTTCAACTGTATCGGATTCCAGGTACATATTTTCCTTTATAGTCCCAGTCTGTCATTTATACGAGCTTTCTGCGTAAACTTATTTTTATATTTCTATCAGTCTTGCTAATTAAAGCACAGTAAGTCGAAAAGCCTATCACCACTCCGTCGTTTCACTTTCCTTCGTGGCATCGCCTTTATTTATGTATTTATCACGTTCCATATTTTCATGATTCAGTTATACACACATATGTATATGTATAGATATGTATGTGTATCTATCTATCTATCTATCTGTCTACATATAATATAATATATATATATACACTGTATATATATATATATATATATATATATATATATATATATATATATATAATGTATATATATAAGCAGGATCAATTAAGAATTCTCAGACCAAGTGTGCGTACGCAAGACTCCGCATTTGCGTATGAGCAGTAATCGTATTCATACTATATGCTTTTGCATATATTAAGCTCGTGTTTGTCTGTCTGTCTGCTTTGAATAAGAATCTGAAGTGAACATCGTTCTAAAATGGAAAAAGGATGAGATTAACTTATTTACCAGCATGACTAAGGCAGTTTCTGATACGTTTCATTTGGCGGACTGGCACTGAGCTATCTTTGATTCGAACTTTCATTTAAAATTGTAATTTCATGTACTCTGACAGGGGATTAATACAGGCATGTATATACATACATATACATGTACTATATCTATATATATATATATATATATATATATATATATATATATATATATATATATGTATATGTATGTATATATATATCTATATCTAAATATGTACATATATATATATATATATATATATATATATATATATATATATATATATATTATATATATATATATATGTATGTATGTATGTATATATATATGTATATATTATATATATATAATGTGTGTGTGCAAGCAAACAGAAATTATGGTGTAGTTGGTAATGTTGGAGTCTGATAAAGATAAGTCTGGAAAGAAGCTCCATTGCTGGAAAGCATGATTCCCAGAGAAAATATTTGGAAGGATAGTTAAGAAAGAGATGGCAGTATTGTCTTTTAATATCCACTAAATGGAAGATCGAGAAAAGGCTGGAAATTTAGCTATTAATTAATAAAGTTAAGTGAGTTAGATCAAAAGCAACTTAGAGCATATAAAGAGAAAACAGATGAACTGTGGGCTAAGATTAACGCGAAAGTAGGAGTGGATTAGAAGTTTTGAAGTTGGTAAAATTCCATGATATGGTTAGAGACAGTAGAGATTTTTTGTGGGTATAGAGGCGTAGGAATAGCTTAAGGAAATGGAAGGTTTAGTGACGGGAGGAAGGAGATTACAAGGTTTGGTAAAGGGAGGAAGGTCATTACAAGGTTTAGTGAAGAGAGGAAGGAGAATACAAGGTTCAGTGAAGCGAGGAAGATTACAAGGTTTAGTGAAGGAAGGAAGGAGATT
>NC_089769.1:16297083-16409583 GCF_040412425.1 Macrobrachium rosenbergii | reverse complement strand
CTTAAAAGCATAATTTAAAAAATTAAACTATTATTTCCATGTTTTCATTTTCCTTCTGTGATTCACAGGTTTGTTTTCATTAGCATGTGTTACAGTTTATTTCCATATATTTATCTGATTCTATTTTTCTGTTGAGTTTGTTTTTAATTACATTATTTACTTTCCACTTTTTCAGTCCTTTGGTTCGGGAGATGGGAGAAGCGATATTAGCATTGAAGATGAAATCTTGGTAAGTCAAGCGGAAATTTTCAAAAACTAACCATTCTCTTAAGAACCTCGTTCAGACGAGAGAGAGAGAGAGAGAGAGAGAGAGAGAGAGAGAGAGAGAGAGAGAGAGAGAGAGAGAGAAATCTATCTCTTGAAAGATTGAGATAGAATTAGTTAAATATCTTTCGAGAAAAAATTTAGTGAGAGAGAGAGAGATTCACGGAATCTAGAGAGAAAGAGAGAGGGAGAGAGAGAGAGAGAGATTTAATGAAATAGATCTCTTGAAAGAGATTGAGAGAGAATTAGTTAAATATCTTTCGAGGAAAAAAATTTAGTGAATTATTGGTAAAGATTTTTTTGTAGAGAGAGATTCACGGAATCTAGAGAGAAAGGCCTACAGGCAGGCCGAGAGAGAGAGAGAGAGAGAGAGAGATTGAGTGTGGAGGGGGAGGTGAAGGGAGATGGCAAGAGAAGATAAGATAATGAAAAACGGGCAGAGGCTTGAGTACGAAGAAAAACAGAGAAAGGATCAAATGGGGAAAGAAAGGAGGGGAACAGGGTTGGACAGACTAACAGAAATTGATGGAGAAGAATGAATGATGAAGAGATCAAGAGACGTTTGTGTGTGTATGTTAATACACGTATATAAACATGTATATATTATATACATATAGAAAAGTATACCTCAGTTTAACCTGACCACTGAGCTGATTAACAGCTCTCCTAGGGCTGGCCCGAAGGATTAGGCTTATTTTACGTGGAAAGGAACCAATTGATTACCTAACAACGGGACCTACAGCTCACTGTGGAATCCGAACCACATCATAACGAGAAATGAATTTCCATCACCAGAAATAAATTCATCTAATTCTTCATTGGCCGGCCGGAGACTCGAACTCGGGCCTAGCAGAGTGCTAGCCGAGAACTCTACCGACTCGTCCAACGAGGAACTTATAGGCGTATACTTTGAGAGAGAGAGAGAGAGGGGGAGAGATGTATATATGTATTCGTGTGTGTGTGTGTGTGTGTGAGAGATAGAGAGAAGGGGTAAATACATGCATAAAGGAAGAGTGGATAAATGGATGGATGGCAGCAGAAAGAAAGACTATAATATGGGTAAGTAGAGAAATTGCAGGGGAAATGGAGATGAAGGCAATGTGATAATAATAGAGAGTGTGAGAACTAAGCGCTTGCATGTCAGATGTCATTAGACATCTTCTGCAAGCCATTACTCGCATTAATGTAAACAAAAGCTAGAGCATAACATTAGCCTTACTAACACGTCTTCCACTTTACGCAAAGCTACTGACTAACTTATTCCCACGAACTGACGCAGTGTGGAGGAGATCATTGCTGTAGTGAAAATTACATATGGTCAAGTATGAAATTTAAGTTACATAATCCGATGCCTAATTTTTTTTTTTTTTTTTTTTGCGTATTTCTCAACTGCTGTGTATTTTATATATAATTGTTTCATGATTTATGTGTTGCCATTTGTTTTTTAACATTTTCTCCAGTATATTTAGTTTATTTTCCTCTACTGGTTTTTTCACGAATAGCTTTTCCGTTCAGTAGAAGCTGAAAAAATAAACAAACTAATAACTTGATGCGCCACGATGCCTTATATGTACAAGGTTTCACCAGACTTCAAGGAAACAGGGAGGGAACACGAAAGAAAAAACAGAAGCCTAACTTTATGGGATCCAGAAAAATATGTTTGACCGTACGTACAGAAATTGTTCATTATCATGCACATTCCTCTTATAGTAATATAGTAAAAGTTATATAAATTCAGCGGAATTATTGTCTCCAGTTATGGGATCGTAAGAGAGAAATCATGACCCTGTTATACTGAATCACTAATAACAATCTGCTCTTAGTTAAAAACAAAAATATATACAACTATAAGCATTAAACAAGCGTACAACTTGTCATTGACATAGCAGTCTACCATAGACAGAGTGCCATATATGAAAGAAAGCAAAGAAGGAAGAAAGGAGCAGTTGCCGTTGATTGATCGAGAGGTTTTTTTTTTTATTATTTTTCAAAATATATCGTTAGATGTTTTCTCGCAAACTTAAGACATGATATCGTTTTGTGAATAGATTTAGCAAAGAAGTGTCTTTTAAATTTTTTTTTTTTTTTGCGGTTAATTAAATTCTGTTATTACTTTCCTTTTTAATAAGATTTTTTTTAGAGTTGGATCATCCTGTGAATCCATTTGGTTATGGTCAGTCACAAGCAGACACACGCTGTATGTACTAAAGAAATAAGTCGATTAGCCTATGGCCTGCAACAAAACTCTCCTTCAGATCTGGGTTATACCCTCGCCATAGTAGTGTTAATTTAATGTGTTTATTTATTTTCACCATAAGCGATGCTTTTCGCTGGAATAGAAGTAGTGGAACTATTGAAGGAGGTCCTATGTTTGTTTAATAAGCAGTGATAGTTGAAACAGAAAATTTTTATTGGGGACTGTACACGGATCTAACGTCTTTGTACTGAATTTTATATTTACACATTTAAAACAGTGGAATTTAAAAGCAGCGCTCTCATCACTATTGAAAGGGTTACTAGTTCGGGGCTAACAACCTGGGTCAATGTATACGATCAGCATACTGAATGTACGTTCACTATATCGTCCACAAGTACATTTTGGCCAGTTGGATTCATAAATTATACAGGAACGCATCAACTCAGGCAGGGTGTCCTTAAAACGAGATAGCTTGCCTGATTTGATGTATGCCTGTACAGTATAAATTTTTAGATTTAACCCCTATTGCCTTTGTGTTTTACTGTGTAATTGGTATCATATTTAAGCTTTGATTTTTTTGATATTTTGAAAATGTTTTAAACTCTTAAAATTTGTCACTATAAACGTTCATGTTTTTGTCTCCTCTAGACTGGGAAATATGCCAATGTCACACTTGGACGTATTCGTCCTACTTTGTAAATTATGACAAAAAAAAAAAACTTTTGTACTGGCCTTTGGAAACTGGCTTAAATAAAACCTGGACACATTATTCTTACTTTATAAAGCTGTGACAAAAATCCTATCATAACCTTTCATACTTCTCTTTGAAATAAGTTTATGTAATACTTTTGTACACCCTTTCTACCTCGTAGAGTTGGAAGAAAAACTGCGCCCCTGTCACGACCTTTCATACTTAATCTTGGAAATTGGCTTATACAATACCTGGACATATACTTCACTTGGAAGCTGGTTAATGTGATATTTGAGCACATCCCTCCTACCTTGTAAAGCTGGGACTGCTCCTGTCAAAACTTTTCGTACTTACCTACGGAAACTGGCATATGCGATGCCCTAACACAGCAACCTTCCTAACTTGTGATGTTATGACATATACCTCCCCTGTCGTGTCCTTTCATAATGCAATTGGATATTGTCTCAGCAGTACCTGAACACATCCTCCCTACTTTGTAATGTTGTGACAAAATTACGATCTTGTTATATTCTTTTATAATGCCCAGTCATATCCATTCCTAATTCCTTTTAAAATTAGTTTGTGCAACACATGAACACATTTTTCCTACCCTGTAAAGTCGAATTTCCTAGACTTCTAATTCTTTGGTTTGAACAGCCTGTTTGAGTTTGATGTGTCAGGCGAAGTAAAAATTCTTACAAAGTTTGAGTTTGATGTGTCAGGAGAAGTCAAAATTCTTAAAAAGTTAAGTTTAAATACACCAAAATTTTTGTTGTATTTTAAATTTCAGTGCACCATCCAGTCATGGCCTTGAAGTCTGTTAGTTAATTATGAATACAATTTATTTTTCTGTCTTCCAGTAAATAAGATTGCTAGTTGATTGCCAATAGAAAAAAAGACAGCAGTTTCCACCGGATATTCTGCAAACATTTAGTGTTAGACGGTTAGTGACGTCATAGTTACGAGCAAACGTCTGTTGATATAATTTTGAACTGGTTTAGTTTACAAAAGACATTCATCATGAGAACTGTTGGAATGTGCATCGTCTTGAATTGCTTTCCTTAGTAAAAGGAGATCCAGAAAAGTTTAGAATATTGTATTTCACTATCATTCTTTATAAACACAGCGTCAACTCCCTGTTATATCTACTGCCACAAAATCTCAGATACAAATATTACAATGGAGAATCGATGCAACATGAATAAGGAAAAGAACTCTGTAAAGAATGCCGCCATTAATTAGTATTGCCATAAAATAATGTACTGAAAGACCTCATCAATACATGTGCAAAATTTTAAAATACATTCTAAAAAGCATGTGCAAATTACATATTTATACACACACCCAACACACACACACACACACACACACATATATATATATAAATAAATATATATATATATATATATATATATATATATATATATATATATATATATATATATATATATATATATATATATATATAAAATTTGCGTTTGTATTTTTTGTGAACAAAGTGTTAGGGGATATTTACAATTATTGTAATATAAACCTGAAAAATATTTTTACAAAGCAATAGGTGCAGAACATTGACTATAAATGACCTTAAATAATTATTCGCTGTATATCGTTAAACTACTGGAAATATAATTCGGTGGTTATTTCAGCAAAAATTGTTTAAACATGGTGAATACTTTTTATAAGCTAAGCTAATCTTCTGAAATATACAGTACTACTTTGTACATAAATATGAGTAAAAAAATTGAACGGTAGATCTGGTAAAGCTTAATATCCTCATTGCAAGAATGATATAATTTATACGCACTTTTACTCTGTGCCTTCTACTGTCTTAAAGCGTGTTCAAACTCTTACTAGTTTCTGCAGTTTCTCTTCACCAGCTTCATCAGTACAGTTACATCTGTAAATATGAGCCATCCCACTCACTCTACATTTTCGATTCAAATTCTTATCCACAATATTACTCCTGCATCTTCTCTCATTAAACAGAGTCCTCAATCACTCCGTTCGTAAAAGACTGATTACCCCTTCTCAGACGCCCTTTTACGCCAAACCAGTCACTCTATCACACACATTCTGACGCTTCACTTGCAGGCATGCACGTGCACACACACACACACACACACACACACACACACACACACACACACACATATATATATATATATATATATATATATATATATATATATATATATATGTATATATGTATATTATATATATACTGTATATGTGTGTGTTTGTTTATTTATATATATATATATATATATATATATATATATATATATATGCGTTATATATATATATATATATATATATATATATGTATTTATTTATGTATGTGTGTATGTGTATAAAGATCTGTGTATGCGCGTGCGCAATATTTTATCCTTTTTACAATGACGTCACAGGGCTTATGTCAGATTAGCTTGCACTGAACTGTTGTTCAGAGGGAGAGACGAAGTGCCGATATATTAGTCACTTCTGATAATGACATGGGTACGTTCAGTCTGGTTTTTTCCGCGATGTTCCTTCTTAATTAACAGTTTTACGCTCACAGCTTGTTGTTTTACGTTTTAAGTAACTGCGTTTACCGCTGATTCCCGCACCTTTTTGTGAGTTCACTTGTGTCCGTTTTGCTTTTATTTCCATCGGTCTTTCATCATTATCGCTTTATTTCTGTATTTTTTGTCAAATGATACTCATGTATATAAGTATATAATATATATATATATATATATATATATATATATATATATATATATATATATATATATATATATATATATATATATATATATATAATCTCAAACAAAATGCTAACATTAATGCAATATAACTTGGTTAAAGGTTTAGGCCATTGTAATACAAAACATTTTCTAAAGTTTCCTTAAAACCATTGATTTGATCATGTGAAAGACTAGAATCATGAATTGAGCAGCGAGAGGAAGAAAATGCTGTCAAAATAAGGGAGTAAAAGATAGATTACTGAAAACAGCAGAACTGAAAGTAGGGAAGGTCGCTTATCTTAAGAATAGTATTACTAAACCTGCATACAAGAGTCCTGACGTTTTAAAATTACATTGATTAGTTAAATGGTTATTTCCTCCTTCATCAAAGGGTGTATCACTTTCATCTGGTCTTTATTCCACTTACCCCTCTTTCGCATTTCGTTCAAGCCTGTGCTTGATAGGGGCATTAGTCCCGTAGGGGGTTATTGAGGTCAGTGCACTTCAAGCAGTGTGCTCTGTTGGCAGTCAGTTCTTCATTTGAGGGGTGGGTAGAGCTCTCGGCTGTTGGCCCAGCGTTCGACTCTCCGGAATTTATTTCTGGGGATAGAAATTCATTTCTCGTCATAATGTGGTTCGGATTCCACAATAAGCTGTAGGTCCCGTTGCTAGGTAACCAGTTGGTTCTTAGCCACGTAAAATAAATCTAATCCTTCGGGCCAGCCCTAGGAGAGCTGTTGATCAGCTCAGTGGTCTGGTGAAACTAAGGTATACTTTTCTGTAGACAGTCCTGAAGGGTGTCTGCATTATTCCTACGGCTCCTATCTGCACCCATTTTTTTAGCCATTTATTTTGCCTCTATTCTCGCATCATTTTCTCATTCTTGCTGTCGTAGCTGCCTAACGATGACTTCATTGCCCAACTGTGGGGTTTTCTTCCATTTTCACGTTTAGATCCTTGTACTACATCTCATCTATTGCTGGACATCTCGTCTTGCTGTCCAACTTCTCCAGTTTCTCTTCGCTGACTTACGCTCCAGTGTGTGACATTATGGCCCGAATTTCATCATTCATACATTCGTTTAATAGGGACATCAAGCTGCCAGTTCCATCGGCCTATGTAATCAAAGACATTGAGCCGAACAGATTCGAAATTTGTTTATATCGGTTTAAAATATGAGTTATAAAGGTTGTGGCCTTGAATTTTAATCATATCCTTTTTATGACTTGTCCTGCTGCCGTTTCATGATGCTATATGTTTTTTGTATTTGTGTGTGTTTTATATGTTTATCGGTATTTGATTTGTTCTTTTAAAATCTTTTTCAGTTTTTTATCGTATGCGGTCTGGTTTTTTTTTTTTTTTTACCATTTGTTAGAAACGGCCATTTTTGACATCCCAAAAATGAGCCCATTGTGAATTTTTTCCCAAAAATGAACCCATTGTGAATTTTATCCAAAAAATGAACCTGTTGTGAATTTTATCCAAAAAATGAGCCCATTGTGAATTTTTTCCCAAAAATGGGGACATTGTGAATTGAATAAAGTAATGGCTGTAGTCGCAGTTGCAGTAATGGATTTAGTAATAGCTGAAAGTCATTTTGTGTTATGCAATCCTACAATAATATAAGCATACTTTTCAGATAGCGGGGGTTTAAATGAAAACGATTACAATTGATTATTTGTTTGATTAATTAAAGGTTGAGTTTCAGAAATGATTTGGGTTAAACTCCAAGCAAACAATAAACTAGCTTCGTGATAGTTGATAAAGTGATAAAGAAAACTTCCCACCAAAAAAAAAAAAAAATAAATCTAAGAGAATTTACAGCGTATTGACTAATCTCTTTGACAGCCACTGGTTAGCTAACACCTGCTAACTGTATCCACTCATAAAAGTTATTTATATATATATATATATATGTGTGTGTTTGTTTATATATGTCTCTGTATATATATATATATATATATATATATATATATATATATATATATATATATATATATATATATATATATATATATATATATATATATATATATATATATATATATATATATATATATAGAAAGAGAGAGAGGTAGTTAGTAGATTAGCCAGCACTAATCTCAATATTATAATGGCCATAGCATTATATATGATTAAACTCTTTATAAGGAAGAAGAGAGAAGGACAAGAAACTAATTTATGCGTGTGCCCAAAGACGAAAACTGCCGAAAATAACAGGTACCGATAATGAAACATGCATTGACTTCATTCAGATGTTGCTGCAGGGTGACAGCTATGCTCCGCTGAAATACGTTTTTGCTCGTTTGAAGTTCGCTGAAATATGTTCGCTCATTTCAGCTACATAGAAAAATGTACCCTAGTTGATTGCTGGCAGATAACAAAGACGGACCATAATCTCTTCGCAGTTATTTCTTTGTCGGCCTCTTTTTTTTTTTCCTAATTTATGTAAATAAGTGCAATGAAATCTTTAAATTTGTTTTGTGTTTTGGTAGAGAATCCTTTTATTGACTTTCGGACTTTTCTCTAACATTGAGGCTAATAAATCATTGAAGTATTTAATACAAACTCAGAGAGTATTAGAACTAGCGGAGAGTTTAGAAATTTCAGGCACTCAAAGTGTCTTACCAAGTGATTTGTCAGGAGCTCGTAGCTATATACTGTTATTCTCTTTCAGTTGATTAGCAGTGAATTATGTACTTAGTAATTAGTCGACTGTGATGGTCGCCGTCAAGTGTGTGACTGTTTGCATATAAGTTGGTGTATATATATATATATATATTTATTATATATAATATTATATATATATATATATATATATATATATATATATATATATATATATATATATTTATATATGTGTATATATATGTATATATATACATATTCTTTTCCTTTACTTTTTTAGAGAGGTGACTCCGGAAGGGCACGTCCTTCCGGTTTCTCAGAAAGATTTTAGGGGTTAGGTCGCGAATCATCAGCTAGAACCCTACAGTACGTAGTAATACAACTTTTGTGTTGTACTTATTTGTTCTCCTGTTGCAAAATGAAGTACCAGCCATACTTAAAGCTTAAGGACGGATTATTGAGTGGTATAGTGAGCTAAAGATGAGGCTTAACTACAGCTAACTTTAGAGAGTTTACTGAGTAGCGATCTTGCACTATGCTCACACTGTACTTAGTGAATGTAAAATGTGCACAATACTGAGTAATATTTATAATCCAAGATTTATTTCTGCAGTTGTAAATTGATCATTATTGCTGCCTGTAAAGTGTATATTTGATTTTAAGGCTTCATAAATAGTTGGTAGTATCAGTGCTGTATGCTTCAGACTCTCTGTTGCAACATTGTTAGAATATTGTCCTTCTATTTGACTGTTTCCAGCCTTGATCCTTCTTTTCTAGACGGCATTGCTTGTGGAGATGATTTTTTCTCCGTTAGCTGTAATTAGGAGTCAAAATACATGTGAAAGATGCTGTGTGTGATATGATCTTTAAAGCTTGTCTGAGGTTAGCACATGCTAATTGCCACACTACTCAATACCCGTCTTTCCCTTTAAAGTGAAACTGAGTTTTGGATCATAATGTTCGAAAGTTTGAAAGCATGAAATTCTGTTGTAAAGCGCAATGCTCCAATGCATTAATATTTCTGGCTGGTCATATAATAACTGATTTATCTTTTTTTATTTTTCTCTTAATATACCACTGTGTTCTGGACACTCATTTCAGTTATTTAACTTTAGGTAAAATTTCTTGCTAAGAAAATTGACTTTTTATTGCTGGTTCTATATGTTTGAGTGGCATATAAGGAACATAAATTATCTATATGCCTTTCCTCTCGGAGATGTGACTCCAGTTGTTGTTTCTGGCTGCCAGCAAATATTTTAGGATGTGGTTGCTAGCCCCATGCCTTGGCTACAAGGTTGTTTCGAGGAGCTTACAAGCCGTCTGCGTCTTGTATTTCGAACATCTCAGACGTTGCACTTACCAGATCTCACGATGCTTAAATTCACGGATTGAAAATCTGTGAGATTCTTGTGTCAAATCAGAATTTGTATTGGTCATGAAAGAATACTTTCTGTCAAGATCTAAAGGACGTACCAGACCCAGACGTGCTTTTAGTCTGTTATCGAAAATTATTGCGATTCTTCTGTCAGCGCGCAAAATTTGTTTGTTATGAAAAAGTACTTTCTATCAAGATCTAAAGTACTTACCAGGCTCATCGTTGCCTAAATTCACTAACTGAAACCACCGCAATTCATCTATCAGTATAGTAAATTTATATTTGTTATGAAAGAGTATTCTCTGTCAAGATCGCAAGTGGTTACCAGACCCAACGGTGCCTAAATTCGCTGGGCAAAATACGTTATATTTCTGCTGTCATCAGAGTTAAATTTATCATGTATGAGATTCCTCTCAAGATCTAAAACCTCTGGAAGAATCCGCAAAAGGAAAATACCCGAACTAAATACTACGAAAATCGCCCGAAAATCCCCCTTTGCAAACCCCTATTTAAGCGCTTCCTTGCCACCCCCTCCCTCCCCTTAATGAGGCATACGTGCGAATTCACAGCTAAGAGGTAATTAATCATAGGGCAAGCCCCTCTCTCGTGAGGGATGGGCGCTCAAATAACCTGTTTGCTGTTCTTGTCTGAAGGATAGGGATCGCCCTTGTAAGGAAGTGATAGAGATAGATAAAAATGTGATGAAGATAGCAAGGATAAAAAGGAATAAGGCAGAGATAATTACAAATGAGAGTAAGGTTTAAGTGTTAAAGATGACGATGGTGTCATAAAGGATAAAGTTAAAAGGTAAGAAAGATGAAAATGAAGGTAGGAGACGTAAATATGACAAGGACAGACAAACGTAGATAAAAGAAAGGTACAGATAATGGTATACAGGATTAACTTGAGAAGCAAAGTTAGCGTCGGAAGTGAGTAATAACGTAAAAAAAAAAAAAGTTGAAGACGAGGGCAAACGTTAAAGTAAATGGAGATACTAGTAAGAAAGATGAAAGCACAGATAGGAAAGGTCATGAAAGGTTTTAGAAAAATAAACATTATTATAATGGTGAATTTGGGATCGGTATCTTTAAACTTTGAAAAGTTCAGAGGTGTGTCTATATAAAGAGGGACGGGATGAAGTTAGCGAAGACAAAATTAATTAATGGACTTAATACTGTAATAGGATATTTTACTTGTTATATAATTTGGGACTTGCATAGGTTGGTATAGGTTGACTTTTCATTTATGCATGAAGTGCTGATGTGGTGATATGTTTTTACAGAGCATCAAATAAAAAAAATCAGACATTGTTAAAGCACATATTGTCAGTAGAACTGTCAGTCTTATTTCACTTGTACCGGCTGTGTAAATCCAGATGCGGTGCATTCTGGGAAGTGTGACGTCATATGGAAAACTCTTGGCGACATAGCTGAAGTTAGCGTCACTCAGTCACGTTTTCCTGTATTTTTTTCCCAGTCATACAGACAAAGGTTGTTAAAAGGAGCCAAAATTATTGCCAGAATTGTTAGCCTAAAGCACTGACACACAAGCACAGAATTTTCTCAGCTTTCAGTTTTGCCACCAGTACTGGTTGCTTTGTGAAATGGCAAGACGTGTTTGACACCGCCTTCAGCTTGACATGAACCATCATCATTTTTACAAGCACTGTCCCAAAACGCAATATCAAGTTATATTCCTTTCTTTCAATGTGAGCAAGGCAGAATGGGCTATGTTGTTTTTCTCCTATTTATCTGTTGGGGGGTTGGGGGGGGATAAATCCGTGATGTCTGACTGGCTGACGAGATTTGCTTGTTTTCCGTAGGAAATTTTTCCAAAAGATTGTCACAAGGAAAAAATTGTTTTTAATATAATTATGAATTGTTCATTTGTAAAATGTTGCTTGTAACAAGAAGAAAATTTTGAACAAATTTTGCACATATCTTTTGGAAAATTTCCTACGGGAAAAACGCAAATCTAGTCAGCCAGTCATACATCGCAGATTCTTCTGGAACGTGATTGTTCGTAGACTTATTATCATTTTCATTATTATTATAGTAATTTCGGACATTTATATACTAAGATTACAGTGCTCTGATCATTGCAAAAACTGTTACTGATATTATTAGTAGTAATAATAATAGTAAAATGGTTGTATAATTGTAGTAATCACAATAGTTGTAGTATAAACAGCACTATCACCTTCACTTGTTCACTTAATGTAAAAGAAATAAACCTGAACCTTTCATATCGAATATTATGAGCAGAAAATTTTTGAAGAAATATTAAAATCCCTCTTGAAATTTGTATTACTTTTGAAATATATTTTTATATAATTTCACTTATTCACCTAAAAAGCAAAAGATACTCAAAACTGAATTTAGAATCTGATAAAAATCTGCATTTTCTTTTCTTTATGAACTGAAATGTGGTTAATCGATTTTGAAATTTGGACTGTCAGTTCAGATGTGGTAACGATTGAAGGAAATCAGTTTATTTTCGTTACTAGCATAACCATACCTTAAAATTTTAGGGTAATATAAGAGGGTCGAGTTAGCAAGTCTTGGACCTTTAGGCCGTTACTCACCGTCCCGTAGGTGCCTTCATTCTGCATACTTACTGTACTGTATACTGGCCAGTGGCTAAAGAGTCAGGCCCTCGGGCTGGACGACGACAGATATAAGCCAGGAACTCATTACTCGTAGACTAGAGTTGTTTCACAAAGAAATAAAATATATGGATGCGCAATGGCCCTTTATTATGTAAAAGGCTAAGAAGTAGGTTAGAAAATTAGAAATCTCAAGTTGAACATCTGTTGAGAACCTCCCATTCATTTTAGATGTGTTGTGACCCTTCATCGCTCACACCAACCGCCTAAGCTTTGTTTTAGCGAGCCCCTAAGCATTTGATTTTGGGATGAGTTTGTTAGCATGCCAATATGCCAGTGCAAATGTCTCTTGTATTGCGTTCAGTAATGTGTGGGGTTATTTGTCAGTAATTCTATGGCAGTCAAATGAATGGAAAATAAAAGAACTGATACGATCCTAAACTAAACCCGTTAGGCTGTTATTAAAAAATTCAATTAGATTAGAATTTCGCGAACCGATTATTTTACTTCCCAATTCATTTGCTTAACGCATTACCTCAGTGAAAAGGTTTAATAGCTTTAAAAATGAAACTTTGTTAAATTTGAAGCATCTGAGTCATTTCAGATGATACTCTAAATAATTAAGATGAATGAATTTTTAGACTGTCATTTCACTTCATTTCACTTTCTAACACTGCATCAATCCCTCTTTCGTCTTTTTCAGTCTGACATGGAGGATGACGAGGAAATCACCTTGCCCTCCTTCGAAGGGTCTGGTTACGACAGCATCGATGGACCTCTGCCCCCACCCATACCCCCGCCACCCCCTGGTAAGTCACTTCTCCTGTCTTCTGCATCTAATTGAAGACCTTGTAACGTTCTTCGTCCTTGTCAGTAACGGCGTTATATTAAACGCTTTCACTCTTAGAATATGATTTTAGTATGCATTTGTGTATATATATATATATATATATATATATATATATATAAAAATATAAATATATACATATATATATGTATATATATATATATATATATATATATATATATATATATATATATATATATATATTATTTCAAATTGTCATTACCTCATTGAAACAAAAATTTAGATCGCTTAACAACCCAGTTGACCGAATGTCTAGGTTTAATACAATATGGCTTCTGGGGAAGGAACATCAAAAGACTTTTGCTGTTAGGTGTCGAAATAGGAACTATATCTGAGGAGGAGGAATATTTACCAGTCTGCCGGAAGAGAAATATCCGGTCAGACTTGGCATGTATGCCAAGAAACAGGAGAAGGAGATGAAAAACGAAGATAAAGAAGAGATAAGAGAGAATATCAATACAAACAGTCAGTGATGAAAAGGCCATGTATTGAGAGAGGGACGTTGGTGTTAGGTAGCCCACAGAATATTTAATAAAATATACATTGGTGGAAAGAAAGCTGAAAATGCTTATCAGAAGGGGGAGATGGGTCAATAACATCAGAAAAAGAAAAAAGATGACCGTGAATAGAACACTTTGTGATTGTACTCATGAGTGAATCCACGATTTTTGAAGCAGAATCAGTAATAAGGAAACTTTGGAAATTGAAAGCAATACAGAATATGTAGTGAGGAAAGAAAGCATTATAGAATATGTAATGAAGAAACAAAGCTTGATGATTGGGTGACCTAACTGAATGTGGTAACTTAAGGCATTGCTCTTGCGTCGATTGTTACAAAACATTCAGCATACACAATGTCAGTTGGCTGGAGATGAGCAAGCCGATTTTAAAAGAGGCAGACGTTGCAGGGATCAGATATTTGTGTAGACATTGTACAGCAGTGTATGGAATTAAATCACCCTCTTCTGGCTTTTGTTAATTAAGAGAAGGCCTTGGACAGTGTCTGTGGACCAGCATTACAGGAAGTCATATGTCACTGTGACATTCCTTTTACATTATGTAAAGCTGATTAAAACCATCCTTGATTGAAATAGATGTAAATGAAATGTCGATGAACTCTTGCCAAGTCATTTTGAAGCAAATGGTGGAATGTTACAAACAGCTGTTGTGTCACATTTGCTCTTTGTCCTTTCATAGATCTAAGAATGAAAAAAAATATGTGGAGGTTGGAGAGAGAGTTTAGATTCGAGTTACTACTAAGCCTTACAGATTTGGGTATGCACGGCAGTGTAACGTCATAAACACACGTCGGCAGCTTATCACTTGTATATCACAAACAGGTTGGAAACAAGTCAACAACCGTAAGTGGAGAACGAACCTTTGGCAAATTTTGGATAATGGTAATGAGGCATTGGTAAGAACTGCCAGTAAGTAGTCGACTTAAATTCAAACTGTTTCTGATATGTACGCGATGAGTTGCCGTCATGTGTTTGCTATGTTTTACCGTAGAGTAAGCGCACCCTTACAATATATTAATGAAATTGTTTTCATTAGCAAACCGCCACAAGATTTGTAAAGTTTGCTGAATGGTAAGTATCATATAGCTAGTGATGGGGCTCAAATGTAAGATAAAGAAGTAGCGAGGACACAGTATGCACAGTAGGATTAAATAACACTAAATTGAGAAATGGTTGCATATTTCAAATACTCAGGAACAGTAATATCCGGTGCAAGTTCTGTTGAGTTGGAATTCAATGAAAGCCAGAAATAGAAGCAAATCAAACAATGGGTAGGTTGAATAAGATTTGGAAACTGGATAGACTGAAATTGCATAAGAAAGATTATACAGTAGTCTGGTGTGGTCGGTGTTATGAAACACAGATAACTCACTGAATGACCGTGGGTCTATATACATGAAGATTTTGTCGATTTGAGAACAAAGCGTTAAGAAGATCTGAAATAAGATTACAGTAAAAATTAGAAATGATGCCATAAGGAAAGTTACGAAAATACCATATTCAGGTGATGGGGAGGTGGACATGGTTTGGACATGTGCTTCAAACTACCCCAGGAAAAGTAGTCTGCATGATATAGGGTCAGCTGGGCTTCTGAAAGCACCAGGAGACTTAAAAGACCCAGGCCTACATTCATGAGAACTGAGATGGTAGGTTAGAGATGAATGTAGATTTATGGAGATTATATATATATATATATATATATATATATATATATATATATATATATATATATATATATATATATATATATATATATATATATATATATATATATATATATATATATATATATATATATATATATATATATATATATATATATATATATATATATATATATATATATATATATATATATATATATATATATATACAGTATATACATATATTATATATATATATATATATATATATATATATATATATATATATATATATATATACTGTATATATATATATATGTATGTATGTATGTATAATATATGTATATATGTATAATATATATATGTATATATATCAGTAATAATAATAATAATAACAAAAGCAGAAATGATAGAAAGAGATAGTCACCATCCAGTTCCCAGTTGCAAAACTCGGTACAGGCATACTTGCAGAGATAGAATGTTTCCGATTCGGTATGGAATGACCGGTGCATTGGCAGTCACAGAAACAAGAAAGGCGAGATAAATTGAAGATTGCTTAAGAGACTGACGTTAAAAAGCAAATAGAAAGTGAAAGGTTATAATTTACAAAAACTGAATAAAAAATTTCATGATAATATTATCCTAGAGAAATAGCGTATATATTAAAGGCAGTCACAAGTTTCGCTACTGAATCTTGTTCATCATTATTCATATTTTTTTATCCAGGTTATGTGTTTTAGGCATCAGTGAAAAAATATGAAAATAGTAATAAAACTTGTGGCCTACTTACAATTGTATGTTTCTACATGCCTTCGTACAACCATATATGGCAAACAAACCATTTTTATATTTGCGGTATTTATATTTACGACTTGCAAGTAATCATGAAAAAGGCATGTTGACATATCCTGTATTTAATTAGAAGACTACTGCAGCCGTGTAATGCCAGTATTTGCAGACAAGTCGTAGTTATGGTTAAGTTTATTTGTAAACCATATTCATAGCCATGGTTTTTACTACAAATGAGCCATATTCATAGCATGACTATTTAGAACTTTATAACTGTTAATTTTGTACGCAGACAGTATGCATTATACTTGTAGCTTTCATTACAGTTTATTTGTAATTTTTTGAAACAAAAAATAATCATTTTTATGGTTTTATGACAATTTATAACTAGTAACCATTACAAACAAACCATATTAACGGCTATGGTTTTTATTTTAATATACCGTTATTGTTTTGAGCTAACAATGTTTATTGTTAAGTGTCTTATTATAACTTCATGTTAACCTTTACAGTACAAAGAAACCATGTTCATATACCTATTGTGTTTATTACACCATATGCAAAATTTGGCTACAATTTTTTTCAGCTAATCTTTCCACACTCGCCCTATGTTATGAATGGGATATGGTACTATGTACAATATATATATATATATATATATATATATATATATATATATATATATATATATATATATATATATATATATTTATATATATACACATATATATATATATATATATATATATATATATATATATATATATATATATATATATATATATATATATATATATATATATATATATATATATATATATATATATATATATATATATATATATATATATATATATATATATTATATATATATATATATATATATATATATATATATATATATATATATATAATATATATATATATACATACATATATTTGTGTACGTATATACGTATGTATGTGTATAGAACTCATTTGATATTTGTGTAGATCTTCAAATAGTCTTTGCACACTGATTATGCTTTTAATAAACCTGGTCACGTAATATTTGAATCCTTGTTGATTGCATGCTCTCAGCACGGAAACGTAAGTATAATTATATCTCTGTATGTTGTTGTATAGGCTAATTAGGCTTATGTTAGTTCAAGAAGTTTATTTAATGAACTTCATATTTACACTTTAAGTATTATAATTCGAATGTGCATACTAGAATTGGAACGAAGCAAAAAGACTATTAACATGCTTAGAATACATCCTCCCACACCAAGAATAAGAAGAATGGAAAAAATAAATAGTTAATAAGTTGAAAAAGCATAATGGATCATTACTTAATCTTCATATTTGTTCGATCCCTAAAATTTGAAATGAAGTTGCTACTCGTCTTAAGCAGACCCAGAAAGAGCTGATCAGTGTAGTTAGTGGGACATGCGGCAGAGCTCAAATGAAACTTGCGCCTTGCTCTCACCTCTTGGTGCGCTCAGCTCAGGTCACACTGAACTCGATGATTCTAAATGTTGTACCATAGGCGTTCTTTTCAAAGCTTTCGAAGGTATGGTAGCCCTCTTCGGTTCTTGTCTAGATGGCAGCTGCATCGTGAGATCTTTTATCTTGACGGCAACTTGCTCGAAGTGTTGAGTTTCGTTTTCCCTAACAGTGCGAATTAGGATTTCGACCATCGCTGGACGTTATCCTTGATGGCTAGCTTCTGTGAGCTCCATTTCAACAGAGAACTTGAATTAGTGCGGGAGAACTAGTGGATGCAACTCGATTTCACGTGCATAAACATCTAATTTATGTTGAAGTGTCCTGTTATCGGACTGCCAGCGATGTTTCAATCCTTTCAGCGTTAAACTGTAGAGCAGTCTTCGTAGCAGTATAGTCGTTACCGATGATTTTCAAACTGTATTTTGTCTCTGTTGTTATTTATTCACTTGCAGTTTTCTTCTCCCATCTAACCCCTTTTTTCGTATTGGTAATTCTATTCTGTAGAAGCCTGCTTTCCAACGTTTATGATTACTTTGGCTTGTTCTCGTGAATACTCTCTCATTTTTCATAATCATATTTGATGCGCATGGCGGGGATGCACATCTCATTGTGCATGCTAGCCAAAATTGCACAAACAAATACAGTAGAGTTTCTTATTAGTAGAGAATCTGCCCTCTGAAATCTAAGTAGTGAACCGAAGATTCACATAGGATTTAATGTGATACTCATTAACTGTTATTTTTAATGTTAAGTTCATCTTTGTGATATTCTTTCATGTGTTTTTCATATAAAAGCAATCTTGACTCGCCGTTGTTTGATATGTTAACGGTTTTGTTTAAAGAAGGTCTGCACATCATGAATAATGATAAGAAAAAAATAAACCATTTCTTTTTTGTTAAGGGGTAATAGATCAACAGAATGAAATGTTCACTGCAATGCTGCCATTATACATTTTACTCTAGCCAGTGTGTTCTGTTGTTTTTTAATCTGTGGATGGGTGTGTGAGGTTTTCGGGTTGTCAGGGCTTGCGTTTCAAACAAGATGACTTTTTGGCCTTTATTTTATAAACGCCCTGCTGAGGTATCTATCAATATACATAAAGAATTCGCCGCGAAGCATCGCCTTATGCTGATCAACATGCAGATCAGACCTCGGGGCAATCTGGCGAGGCGGAGGCCACGCTATGACTAATAAAAACCGGTATGGATTATGATCGATCTTATACATGTGGCGGCATTTTATTTTATTATTATCTCTCTCTCTCTCTCTCTCTCTCTCTCTCTCTCTCTATATATATATATATATATATATATATATATATATATATATATATATATATATATATATATATATATATATTATATATATATATATATATATATATATATATATATATATATATATATATATATATATATATATATATATATATATATATATATATTTATGTATGTATGTATTATACATATTTTATATGCATATATGCAAATTCGTTGTTATTCATTTTTCTTTCTGCTTTGTTTTATAATTTGCGTAATGTATCATTTTTTCTTTCTTTTTTTATTCAAGTTTTCTATTAATATTTTTTTTATTTTTCCTTTTTTTTTGACATCATATGCTTAATTTTTTACTTTGACTTTTTATTACAAATTCTTGTGGGTATTCTACTTTTTATTTGTCGTATTATTTATATTTTGCATTCTTGATTATATTAATTTCCGTCGAGCGTCTGTTATACTTTTACCAGATTTTATCTTTGAATGATAAAGTTCCCCATGCGTATGCTTACGGGTTATTGTAAAAATAGTAAACGATTAATTCCTTACTTGAGAAGTTAGACTTATGAGGAAGATGCTTTTTTTCGAGTTAATAGGATACAAGCGCTGAAGATAACGATGTTTACTTATTTAAATTTTTGTATGAACATATTTAGAAACGAAAAATCTTGAATACTTGCTTTTGAATTCTGCATTATTCTTCCCATGGGTCTGGAATTTACATAGTAAGTAAAAAAAAACGAATTAGTTAGTTGATCTAAATGTACATGCTGATCTTCTGCCTGATAAGTTGTATCTAATTCGTTGAACCTTGTAAATTAATTTTTTCGATTAAATTTGCTGATTAGTTTCATGAGTAATTTCTGAGTAAAAGCTAATAGTTTGCTTGCTGTTCTAACGGCTGAATTCAGGACATTTTTAGTGAGTGTACAATTGAAAACAGCTCTTCTGCTTATCCCCAGAATGAATAATCATTGTTTTTTGGTGCAGTTTTGAAGAAATTAGACTTAGTATTTTTAAAACTTACTTGTATCTTAATACGACAATTGTAATTAAATGGTATTTGTCCCTTTGAATAGAACCGGTAAATTACAAATAAAAATCCTACTAGCAACGTAACTTGAGGTTCTAAGTAACCTTTTTTTTTTAATTGTCTAACCTAGTTTTGTTTATTGCAAGGTCGTTTTGAACAGAGACCTAGACAAAAATTCAAGTCTTCACAAAAGTGTCAAAGTTCATTATGAATATAAAACTGAAATTTCTGAATTGTTTCTTACCCTTTCTGTTCACATCCATAATTTGCAAATTATGCTGTGAAATGGTTTGTAAAATTATGAAGACATTCCTTCTTGTGTGATTTTAGTCTTGAAATAATTGTCTGTCAGAGAGAATGTTAGCCATTCTTGCTGCTATGACCCAGCTAATACGCCAACTTGATTTACTTCACCGCCGTCGTAAGTTGGCTGTCATGTTCACTGCTTATTTTGCGGTGACTTTGGTCATTGGCCTCGTAAAAACTTGAACTCGATAATGAACCTGATTGATCCGTCAGCCATCTCCCTTACTTCTCGAATGTGGACAGTTTTGAGTTCATATGCGTTTTGAGGTGGTCAAACTTGAGTAGGGCAGCTTTGCTTGTCTAGGTCTCTATACTACAGCAAAAATAGAACCGGTGGCTGTCATCAGTGTCCAGAAACCGTCATAATACAACAACAAAATTCAGCTTTTTTGCCTTGTGTGTCAGTTGACGTTAGACAAAAAGACTAAAAGCCTTTCCCCTTAACAAATGGACAGCATAATTTCACAGGCGTCAGGGTATTAGACAAGTGACGCCAGATAACTCAGACCATTAGTCAGTGAATCATTAAATGGCACATACCGTATCCTCTAAATAACTCCTTCCATTTGGCAATGTCTCTGTTGTACACTGACGTCCCTGTTTTCGTCTTCGTCTTCTTTGTAGATATATTGGCCTGTGTCAGTCAAGGAATAAACATTGGGCCGCCTCTTGTTTCATAGTGTCCCCTTACATAATTATCTTCATGTTTTCTCTTCTAGGCTCCGGCTAACTGCGCAGTTCTTTAATTTCTCATAATGGTTTCCTTTTTGTAGATGCTGCCTATAAATACTGCCGCCGGCTTTATATTTAGAAAAACGTCATGGCATTGTCATTGAAAGAAACAGAATATCTGAACTTGAAAAAGTAGCTGAGGTGCCCTGTGCCCAGCTTCATCCTGTTACTTGGCAAAGCTTTGTTGTTTAATGTGGCGCGAGAGATTTATCTGTAGCATCACCGTCTTGTTGATTTGAGTAAATATTTTGTTGTTGCTGCTTGTTTGAGAAAGTGAGTGTTGAAATGTGTAGGTGTCAAGATTATTTACACATAATTAACAAAAATTACAGTAAATATATTAGGTAAATTATTTATGGTTTAATTGATTAATTATAATAAGTCCTTTTGTTAATTACCTGCCTGTAAATAAGTTGTAAGTTGTGTATGTATTCAGTTACCTTATCCCTGAAGCTCGTTCACGTCTTATCTCTGTTTGCACAGGGTACGGCATCCCAGGACCCAAAGGAGAAAAGGGCGAGCCGGGCGAAAGGGTGAGTGTCTCAGAGGAGCTTTGTGCTTTTGTATATTTGTCTGTGCTTGTGCCTTCAGTCATGATTGAAGGAACAGATAAACTCATCAGAATATGAAACAGAATTAAAAAACAAAGGTTTAATATGGTTCATAGAAGATCTAGTATTTTGTGTTTGCTTTTTTACTGTGAAGAAGAAATGGACCAAGAAATAGGCTGTTAAACATGCAGAAGTTAAGAAGCATAAAATAAAATGCAAGATTCTGTAACTGAGAAAGACGTGGTTAACGTAGTTCTCGAAGCTAAATGCTGATTATAATATTAAGAAATTGCCGCATATGAAATCTGCTAAGCAGATTTTGTGTAATAGCTAATAGACAAAGAGAACAACTCAAAGACCAGTCATTTCTCAGGAGACAGAAATCTCTTGTTTCTTCTTGGCTACACTTGGCACCTGGGCCTGTGCCTCACGAGCGTGCGTTCTGGTAGTGTCAGCGTCTTATCATAAAACTTTGTACCGATTGTCCAATATTATTAGTCAGCGGATGTCACGTTTGCTTGTATCTGTGGCACCACCTTAAGACATGCTTGACTTCAGTCTTACACCTATAAATAATGATCTTGACATTGCGCAAAGATTTTCACCAGTGCTAAAAACATTTATTTGCTAGGAGATTTTAACGTATGAGAAATATGTTCTGACTATGACCCTTGCATCCCGCGTTTCTCTTGGAATGGAGATTAAAGAAATAAAGGAAAACTAATGATACCCATATTTAAAAACAAAAGACTCAGCGTGGTTATGAAAATAGCAAATAGACCTGCCCGCCTTTTCACTTCAGTTATATTGCAGAGCAGCCATTTGCCTCTCTTGCCTTCACATCAATCCCCCTCTCACTCAGCTGGAGAAATATTCCACTTGGCCCCACTCATTTGTCCATCCGACCTCGATTGTATTAGAGCATCAGGCTGCTCCCCACGCCAGTCTATGAGTTCAAGAAAAAATAAGGTTTAACTGTGGTCTGCTGGATCATTTTCCCGTTTTCCAACAGAAATAATTTTCTTTCTGCTTTTATACTGACAGGGCCCTCCAGGAGAGTCTGTGGCTGGTCCACCTGGTCCTCCTGGGCCCCCTTGTGCGTCGGAGGGCGACATGGGAGGAGCAGTCAATTTCACGGTAAGTACCAAGTGATTTTCGCCCAAGGAAATTATTTAGTAAGACGATACGTGTCTATAAATAACGCATATTCGTTGGTGTCTGAAATTTCTCTCTCTCTCTCTCTCTCTCTCTCTCTCTCTCTCTCTCTCTCTCTCATAGCGATCTTTTTTTTTTTCAGGTATCTTTTGTTCGTTCCTGCTATTTCTTTCTCTGTCGCATGCAAACCAATCATTTCTGTGCCATTTTTCTAGATTGGATTTCCATTAACTTAGTTCAGTATAGCAGAATGTCAATTTACTTTTCTCAAATTTTGGGGTTTTCTGGCTGCGAAAGATATTCTTTTCAAAAACCTTAAGTTTTCTGGTAAATTTCATTTGTTCCCTTTCTTTTGAGTTTTATACGAATTTTTCTAATTATATTTGTTAAGTTTGATCCTTAATAAATATTTCAGTTATGTCATATTTATTATGCCTACAAAAGAGTCGAGTGCGATATGGCTATCCGTGTGAATCAGGCGACAGTCGTCTGTCATTTGTTTTGCTATAAATGGAAGGCAGGATGATAAGTAAACAAGAGCACTCGGAAACCCCAACCTCTGCCAATGCTGAGCCTTCTTCTGGCGGGGGCTTTTGCCCTAGGGCAGCCTGTAAAATCATTACCTATCTGTAAATATTGTACACTCACTAAATGGTGACATTAATTCATAGTGTTCTCTCAAATCAGCCGGCAGGATTTGAAGGGGGCGTACAAGGCCCTCCAGGCCCAATGGGCGAATGTTCCTGCAACACGTCATCCTTAGTTGCCATGGTGCTGACGCAGATCCCGAAAGGTCCCCCCGGGCCGAAAGGCCCCCAGGGAAGAGATGGCATGCCGGGGACCCCCGGGACGGCAGGAACCCCTGGGCCCCCGGGCGAAAGGGGACTTCCAGGACCCCCTGGTCTGAAAGGAGACAGAGGAGAGCAAGGTGATCCAGGTGAGATGAGCAGAATCTTTTTTTCTTCTTCTCTCCTCATTTCGTTTGTCTTATTCATAGCAATCATTTTATTCCTATTTGACATTCACAAATGATTCTTCAGTGCATTCACACATACTTTACATCATTCAGTATCAGTTTACTTGGAACTGGCTATTTGTTAATTATTCCATCGTTCATTTAATATATTTTACTAGATTCATGCACCGTTTCATTCGCAACTGGTTTGCTGTGTCAGTTCTTACTTCGTTCGTTTACCCAGATATGGTAGGTCTTTTAACCCCTTATTCATTCTCTCATTCATGAAGGGATGTTAACAAGTTGTATATGGGTACGTGAATGGTATCTGTGAACTAATATGAATCTGGTAAAATGTTTGAAATGAGTGAGTGAAAGAAAAGTTAACCGTTATCAGCAAATGAATGAATGTATGTTATAAAGTATATATAAATGAGTGAAATATATATTAAATTATTCAAACATCCCTTGTAGGTCTCCTTTGTTATATGCTGTTAGGTGATAGCGATAATCAAAGTATTTATTATTATTTTGTTTTTCATGTTCAAAAACATCCCATACACGTTGTTCATGTTTTCGTTATTTCAGACTAAAGAAGATCAGAGCTACACTCGTCAAGCACTATTACCATACAATGACTTTCATTCATGACTTCATTCATTTTTATATCCTTCACTTCCGTTAGCAGAACGTCTCGGAGGTTAGAATGAATGACTAAGCCATGCGAACTTATGCAGACGATTGAATGCGTGTGTTTAAAATACCTTCTACACTTCATTTTACGAATGTATGAAGAGTGTTTATGATTAAATCTTTATAATTGAATGAACGAAGAGTCCGTCTGCAGATGAACAAGTTAATGAATGTGCTTAAAAAAAGGTGCCTAAGAATAAATATCCCTATGATTGAATGAATGCATAAACGTCCATCACTGAGTTGAAATACATCTTATAGTCAAATGAGTGGTGTACATCAAAACCATTAAGGAACTATTATTATGCTTGGATCTGTGGATTAGCGGGATGTGTTTGTATTTTTATATAGTTTATCTTAGGTTTCTTGATAACACACACATATATATATATATATATATATATATATATATATATATATATATATATATATATGTTTGTATTTTTATATAATTTATCTTTAGTTTCCAGATAGCACACTAGTGGACAATATTGAAAACCGCAAACACACACACACACACACACACACACACACACACACACACACACACACACACACACACACACATATATATATATATATATATATATATATATATATATATATATATATATATATATATATTATATAAATAAATATATATATGTGTGTATTTGCGCACGTGCATGCGCATTATTTTATTCCTTTCACGTTTTTTGCTATTGTCCACTAGTGCTCCATAATGCATGACTGTTATTGTTGTATTAATTGCCTGTGTATATTTACTATATTATTATTATTATTATTATTATTATTATTATTATTATTATTAATTCAGATTAACCCATTCATATTGAGCAAGCCCACAGAGGCCATTGATCATAGGACAAACATGTTTGTTTCATGTGTTGCATACTAGAGTTCTGAATATTTTCTCTTGGCAGGACCCGAAGGTCTTCAAGGCCCCAAAGGAGAATCGGGCATGGACGGTGCCCCAGGACTTCCGGGAGAGAGGGGCCCGAGGGGTCCACCAGGGCCTCCTGGTTGGGGTAATCCAGGAGGCATTGACGTAAGTCGCTTCCAAATCTATGGGCAATTTTTCTGTTATAACTATTGATTTATGAAGTTTTGCAAAACACAAGTCTGCTGCATTTCTTGACAGTTTTATTATGCCCATTGGCTGCCTGAAAAATTTTTGTGGTAAGTAATTTAAAGTTACCCGTGAATTGTGGATGCTCCGTTTTCTTTAATGTCAAAGAAAATGAAAACTCAAGAATGGTAAACTTGAAATTTTATAAATTAGGTAGCCATTCGATCGAAGAGACTTTATACCGTCATTTTACTTGTAAGATATATATGATGATAGTGCAGCTTAAGCGAATTTTCCTTAGATTAAAGGATAGACAAAAATCCCCAACCTTTTCTGCCCCGAACCAGATTTCATTCTAATTCCACACTGGCTGAGTTTTCTGATTACCCATAGTAAATACACGGCAATCGTGGACATTGGGTCAGTGCGTACACGATCGGCTTTTGCCTGCTTCCTTGTTCGGAAGATTTGCAATTCTTATTCATTTTATAGTGCTGTCAAGTAATGAAGATTTCAATGTCGATAAATGAAGAAAATAATATGTTTCAAAGTTCAGTAACGTAAAACATCAGGTAGTGCTTTCTCCGTAGATATTTATTTTTAAAGGTTATTTTTCATTTCATGCAGTCCTTGTGGAATCTCCTGAGATTAAAGGATAAGGTAAAATGAAACGATGAAGATTTCTCTCTAATTCCACACTGGCTCTCTCTCTCTCTCTCTCTCTCTCTCTCGATCTCTCTTTGCCTCTCTCCTGTGTTCAGATGTTGCAAGTTATATATTTTATATATATATATATATATATATATATGTCGATAAATGAATAAAATATATATATATATATATAAACATATATATATCTATAGATATATATTTTTATAGGTTATTTTATTTATATATATATATATATATATATATATATATATATATATATATATATATATATATATATATATATATAGGTATTATATTATATATATATATATATATATATATATATATATATATATATATATATATATATTATAAAGGTAGATAGTCAGAACACTGGAAGTAAAACAGTTTAAACAATAATTTTATAAAGTCCAATGTATACCATGCCCCTAAGGGCTAGTGCCTTCAGTGCACCTAACACGGTGCACTGTAGGCATTACTAAAGGTTCTTTACAACGTCCCTTCGGTCCATAGCTGCACCCATTTTCATTCCTTGTACTGTACTTCCATGCATATTCCCTTTCTTCCATCTTGCTATCCACCCTCTCCTTACAATTGTTTCATAATGCAACTGCGGTGTTTTCCTCTTGTTACACCTTTCAAACCTTTGTATTGTCAGTTTCCCCTTCAGCGCTGAATGACCTCATAGGTCCCAGCGCTTGGCCTTTGGCCTAAATAATGTATTCCTTTGCATTCCAATGTATAGCATGCAGCATTTTTTTTTTTTTTTTTATCATCTGCCTGTGACTTAATATTTCCCCAGGTGGAAAGGGCGAACGACGGCGATCAGTCGCGCCTCGGCATCCCCGGCCTTCCAGGCCCTAAGGGTGACAGGGGTTACCCTGGACCGAGGGGTACCCGCGGATACCCCGGTATCAAAGGTGAACGAGGAAATACGGGCAAAGATGGAGGTAAAGGGGAACCGGTAAGTGGATACATTTTCTTTTTGTTTTGATTTTTTTCCATTTAATTATCATCTCTTATGCGGAAAATAAATACACAATTCGTATTTGATATAGAATATAAAAAAATTGCAGCTGGACACCTTCGAGACCGTTGCTTATGTGACAAGTATACAGTCGTGGATTTAAATAATCCATTGTAATGAGTGTTTCTATATAAATATATTCGTGGTGTGTTAAGCTTATTTAAGACATTATAAAGACGTGATTTAATGCATGCATCGCCAGTGGAGTGATGTTAAACTCGATGGAGAGTCGGTTTAAGATGTTTCTTGGAAAGATTTTGTGTGTTTTTGTTTTTCAATTGACATCGAACTCAAATAGAACAAGGTTATGAAGTTTATTGAATAAATTTTCGACTTTATTTCATACAGCTTTAGATTAACCCCTTCCCTTATTTGTTGTTGAAGTTCATTAAATAAAGTCATTCAATAAATTTTTAAAAATATTTACCACATGTGCAGCTAAGCAATGATTCTCCATGCGTGCATTATAAACAATAAACCAACTGAATGTAATGTAAAGTAATAATCTAAGGAAATGTACTGAAAAGCAGTAAATCTATGTAGCTTAATTGTGAAGCTATAGTGTTATGTATACCAAAACAATGAGATAAAATCTGTAATAGGCCGGTAAATTTTAATGTGTATCATGTGGCAACGACTTTATAACAATTACGATAAATCCGTAAATTTGAATACAAGTATCATAAAGTGATAAATTTAGAAAATTTTATCACCAAGTTATAAATTTAACTGCAGAAATGTCAGGAAACCTCTCTCAAGCGGTAATTTTATATAAACATCATAGACATAGACAAAAAAAAAAAAAGTCAACTTTGAATTCGAACAATATGAAACAAGAAATTTGAAATATTCTTGTATGGTTAGAACGTTTCCAAGTACAACTCATGATACTCTACGTTTAAAACCAGTCCTTCTTCTGTTGTTCGTAGGGTCGCCCCGGTGAACCTGGATTCCCAGGCCCTAAGGGAGAACAGGGTGCACCCGGGACAAATGGAGTTCCTGGGCCACCGGGATTCATTGGTCTACCAGGAGACAAGGGCCAGAAAGGTAAGCAAGAGGGGAAGACTTAATGTGATCCTGAGAAGTTTAAAGAGGGAGAGGATCCCACCATTTAGGACATAAAAGGGTGAGAGAGTTAACGATATGATCCTACTTTTCTGGAAGAAAGTATTACCTTGAGCGAGAGTATGGTCCCGCCTTTTAAGTAAAAAAAAAAAAAATCTGTAATAACCTGAAAGAAATTACATTTGCTACCACTTTTACTCGGATAGTGAATCTCTAAAGGAGTAAGAGAGAGGGACAGATAGGAAATAATAGAACTCCCTCTCGTTTTGTTAGTAAGTAAACAAGATTTTTTATTAAATGTGATCTTTTTGTGCACAATTTAACTCCTTGCTAAAATTACTTGAATATATGTATACAACTTTTAAAGCGATTAATAATTAAAAACTATATTCCTTGAATAATTAACATAATAAATTGAAATATATAATTGTTAAAAGTTGTTTATGTTTTATAGGAGTTTATTTAGTTATATTAATCAAGTTACTCCATGACAGGTGACAGGGGTCCACCTGGTATTGGGGAACCAGGCCCTCCCGGTAGCCCAGGGGGACTCACGGCTCATGATAGACGAATAATCATCGACCAGGTATGGTTATGAATTTTGCAGCTTACCTTTATACTAGACAGCGGAACGATATGCAAAACATAGAACTCAAAAGGTTCACCATGATAGAGACACCTTCAGTAATCTTGGAAGGTTTTCTCTATATACCGATTTTATATTTTGCAGTCGAGAATGCCACCAAAAATTTGAAGTGGGTTAGATTACCATCAATGAAAATTTGTGGTCGTGGGGGATCGAGTGTCCAAGACCTACTAACAGTCATTCTTTGAGTGTTAGAAGGATTTCAGTTCATCGTCCACAATTTGCACCGTGCATTAATTTTAGTTAAATATCTTTTAGATTAAGAAATTCAGGCCCTTCCAAAAGTCAGGGTGCAAACTAATGAATATAAATTTTGCCAACAGGCGTACAAGAGCTTTACACACACACACACACACACACACACACACACACACACACACACACACACACACACACATACATACATTGTGTGTTTGTGTCTTGTTATGTATGAGAACTTGAAGAGAAAAAGATCTGCGTATGCAAGAGTAGGAGTTGTTGTAAATTTGAGAATGTGTATGAAAGTGCCTTAAGGAACGGTGGTAAGAGGTTGGCTCATGAAAAGGCTCTGAGAGTAGATGGATTGTCAAGTGATTTGCTGCATTTTTGTTGCAATAGTGTGACTGATTGGCTATCACAGTTGTGTAAAGTGTGTGTGTGTGTGAAGAAGGGAATGACAGTTTGGTTACTTAAAGGGAAGGGTGATAAATGGGAATGTAGGAGATATTGAGATAGAGCATCAATAAGCATATCCCGGAAGATTTATGGTAGGATTTTAAGTGAAAACATAAGACCGATACCAAATAGACTGATAAAGGAAAAGCTTTGTAAATTTAGATAAGCAGAGCACAGTATGTGAATAAAGTGTTACTGTAAAGCAGCTACGCGGAAAGTTTGAAAATAAAGAGAAGTAAAGGGATAATAAAGGGGATTGTGAATGTGGAGGGATTTGAATTTCAGTTGGATCATCTAAATGTTAGGTCATTACAGAATTTGAACATTTTGTAACGGGAGATGGTTGAAAATGAAAATTAGCAAGAGTAAAGCCGCAGAGGTAAATGAAAGCCAGGAGGATTGAGGGGTGAATGACAGGATGGTAATGGATGATTCATATAGGGTTAAATTTAGTAGATATTGGCAGGATGAGAAAACTAGTGATTCCAAGAATAGGTGAAGCCAGGAATGTAGATGGATCTCTGTAAAAAAGTTACAAAGACAAGAGTAGTGTACAATGAGGTAAAAGGTGGAGTAAACGAAGAACTGTTGTGCCAACTCAACTTTATGAAAGCGACGTGTGTATGTTGAATACGGGTGAAATAAGAAAAGGTTAGAAGCTGTTTAGGTGAAATGTTTGTTTCCTTTGTTTGAGGTAAAAATTTTTTGTATGGCTGAGAAGTGTATACATTGGAAGAATTTACAGTAAAAAGGTTAGCATTGGTGAAAAGATGGATAAGAGTGAATTGCGGTAGTTTAGTCATGTGAAAAGATAGGCGGACTATAGGTTGATGACAGTACTTACGTATAATTAGGAAATTGGGAAGGAAGGAAGAGGTGTTGGAGCTAAGTGACCTTAGGATCCAGGAAATGCAAGTGGGCTAAAAGGTAGTTTGCCGGTGATGCTGTGTGCATAGAGTTGATGCACTACTGTGGGGTCATTTGTATCATTTGTATGTGTATGCGAAACAACTAAAGATGTAGGCGTTTTCTGCTTAGGGCGTTTATGCAATAGATGTGTTTTTGATTATGTGTTTACGTTTTGTGTGTGTGTGTGTGAGAGAGAGAGAGACAGACAGACAGAGACAGACAGCGAGAGCGTATGTATTCTTGCACATAAACTTCTGCTCTATAGGACATATAGGACCTCCAGTTTTGTAAAATCTAATGCAGTTATAAATTGGAAACAGGACTATTTCGTCACAGTATAGAGTATGTCAAATAAGTTTTGAACTTTGTAGTTGACGAACTGTATCCATTTAATTCCCTTGAAATCTACGAATCCGTTTCAGCTCATCAACACACTCGAGAGTAAGACGGCTGATCCTGACGGCAACTTCGGAACTGGCGGCATAAATCTCTATGATAACTCTGGGGGAGTTCCTTGGGTGACAGGTAAGAGTGACCTTGACGGCACTTTTTTCTAATTGTTTTCATTCTTTTTCCTCTTTATGAATAATCCCTCTTTACGTTCTTTATTACTTCCGCATGTTATTTCATTTTGCCAACGTTTTGCCATCTTATTCTTTCTCAGCTTCTCTCTTATTCGGTGCTTTATCGTCATGAATGTTTTTTCTGTTCTTCATATTCATTATTAATCGTTGTCACAACGTTCTGCTGTCACGTCTGGGTTTCCCATCTCCTAATTATTTCTTCCATTCTTCTCCCAGTTCACCAACTTCCTTTTTCCTAAACCTCCGACATCATTATTTGCTTATACAGTTTATTCTTTATATCCTCCGTGCCATTATCCCATTTTCAAAAATCATAGAAAATACGATATTCTGTTCCTTTATCTATCGTTGAAGAATATTTTTCTCTTCTGTTTGCTTAACCAGTTTTGTTTTTATTTGTTCCCTTTTTCCTTTGTATTCTTCCAAGTCTTCTACTTGAACATATTTTTCCCTCTTGCATTTCACCACACTGACTCCATTTTATTCTCCTCTACTTCACTGGGTTATTTTTTCTTCACTTCAGTATCTTCTTGGCATCTCTCAGCTTCATTTCATATTTTCAGTTCATACTCCATTTCACAACCATTCATTTATCCTTATCAAAATGCCACGAATTACCCTCTACAGCTTACATCTCGCCACGAGCAAAAGAATAACAAAAACACATCTGCTTGCCAAAGCTTGGTTAACGAACGGCGTTCTTGTGCATCTTTTGACTAAAAAGGTAAAGTTAATTTTGGCGCTAAATTCCCCCGTAGCTTCTTGTTACCTCTAAAACGAATAAAGATGATAAAAGAAGTTGTAGGTGTAAACGACGCATCTTTTGACGCAGTGGTGGTGCTATTCGTCATACTGAATTGTCGATGACTATTTGTGATCGCTGAAAGCAAAAAGTTAAAATAATAATGGAATTACCTTAAAATCTTCATGCTTGCGACATCAATTTAGGTAAATCGCATTATACGGAAGGATAATTACGTATTTTTCCCTTCAGTTTCTTCAGATCATGAAGGTATGCTAATATCACCCCCATCGCGGACTTTGGCCGATATCAGCTTAGTAGGGCATTCGTAAACTGTGGTTTCCGAGCTAGATATTGGTTCTGTACCTCAATCTTAACGTGTTTGCCCATAAAAGAAAACTATGTGTCACCAACATGAACATTTTCCAATCTCGATTTTCCTTATGTCTTGCAGAAACACTCTCTCTCTCTCTCTCTCTCTCTCTCTCTCTCTCTCTCTCTCTCTCTCTCTCTCTCTCTCTCTCTCTCTCTCTCTCTCTCTCTTTATATATATATATATATATATATATATATATATATATATATATATATATATATATATATATATATATATATATATATATATATATATATATATATATATATATATATATATATATATACATGAATATATATATGTGTGTACATTATATATGTTGCAGTTTTGTTAGCTACACTGCCTTCTTAACTTCTCGATTTCTTCACACTTTGGAAACGCTTATTACTACTAAGCCTAGTTCCAAATGAAGAAAGAAGGAGATTCTGATTCAAGGGAAGATTCAGACTTGCATCCAGGGTAGGTACCTGTCCTAAACAGCAATATATATATATATATATATATATATATATATATATATATATATATATATATATATATATTCTAAGCCTGTTTTTTCTCCACAATGTATATATATAATATATATACATACATATGTATCACAAAATCCACGTAAGAAGGTGAGTGAAAACAGGAACTTTGACTGTTTTTGTATTGCGAAAGAAAATGTAAATATTTCTGATTTCTTGCATACAATTAATAATCTTGTACCATCCATAAAATTCACAATAGAATATGAAGAAAATGATTGTATACCATTTTTGGATGTCTTAGTTATTAGAAATAACATCAGTTTTCGTTTTAAAGTATAAAGGAAACCCACGAATAATTTATCGTATATTCATTTTTACTCTAACCATGCTGAACAAATTAAGGTGTCAACATTTTCCAGTATCTTAGAGTTCTTGGAATTTGTAGTCTTGAATTTTTGGAAGAGGAGTTTAAAATTATAGATGAAATAAAATAGGAGATTCATTATGTTACCCTTCTATATTTTTTTGGAACTTTGTAAAAATAAAGCAAAACAGACATATTACAATCCAACCAGTGTTAACAAAGAACTTAAGAATATTCTGTTTACCATTTCATACTAATTTCATTCCTGCAGTGCCCATTTTAAAAACTATTGATATTAACTTAGTATTTAAATATAATAATATTTTCAGAAATAAGCTAATTAAGAATAGCCTGCCCAATTCAAACAATATTGTATACAGTATTCCTTGCAAAGAATGTAATAAGATTTATATTGGTCAAACATCAAAAGGACTAAAAATGAGATTCCCCCAACACAAATATGCCATTTCAAGAGGCTTAACAAATAATGGCATTGTGGATCATTGGCTTAAGACTGGCCATGCGATTAACTGGGATAAGTCATCGATAATCTACAAGGTCAACAAAGATTGGAAAAGCAATCAGCTGGAGACGGTGTTTATTGAAGCCACGTGCACCAGGAATGTTAGTCTCCACCCTGGATTATCCCTTGATTCTTTGTCCTTGTCTTTTCTGTTTAAAGAACATGCTGTCCTGATTAACAAATTGTAACCCTGCCTCCCCTCTGCTTTTGTATATAAAGTTCTGTCAACTTCTTTTGTATTCAGTGTGAACTTGAAAATGTAGAATAAACTACGATAATACTTGTTCAAAGTTCCGGTTTACACTCACCTTCTTACGTGGATTTTGTGATATTCTCAAGCACACGTTCCTTCGTGCTGCATTGGACACACACTATATATATATATATATATATATATATATATATATATATATATATATATATATATATATATATATATATATATATATATATATATATATTATACACATAAACCAGTTGAAAGGTCCTCTTAAATCTAAACCTGATTTTCCACAAAGCATTATATAAACCATTCCAAACCTGTTAATATATCTGGAAAAACTATTTACTATCAGTTGTTGAAGCTTCTTCCCTAACTTAAACCCATTATCTATTGTGGAAACTCTACTCGTGTAAAACCAGCAGCAAGTTCTTATACATAGGTATAGACTCACCTTCGAGTTTGCATAAGATTTCATTGTTACATGTAAGTATAGAAAGGCTACTGAGAAATCAGAAGACTGCTTGCTTTCACTTCATCTGAATGCATTCGTCCTGTTTCCTCCATTTTATCTGGTAGTTACTGTAGTTTTCTTGTTGACTATGAATTTACCCCAAAAGGCATAATTAAACACCAGAGCAGTAATTTAGTGCTTTATTTAAAAATACAAAATGTCATTTAGCAGTTGGCTATTTTATCTGTAATATTTTTTTATTTTGTCCATATTTTTAAATGATTTTAATAAACTTTGTAGTGTTGTTACTTTCCCGAAGTGATATACCAAAAAGCCAGTTGATATTTTAAAGAAAAAAAAAAAGCAAATTATGCATCCTGAACTACTGATCTTTTTTTATCTTACTTTCATTATTTTAATAGTGTTTTCGAAAGGTAAAATAGTGATTCTCTGAGCCATGTGACTAAACAACGCTTAACATTCTATGAATCTTCGATAAATCTTTAAGTATGGTGGCGTTTTTCGTGACTTTTGTAAGGACGCACTGATCAATTCGAGTTAATTTCTCAATTCTACACCATTTTATCCACATTTACTAGAGGAACTGCTGTAATAGAGTTAAGTTACACGCTTTGGAAGGCTGTTTAGTAGCATTAAATCTTTGATTAGGAAATTCAAGCTTACTCACCAAATCTTTTAGCATGCCATCTCTCAGACATGCACGCACCCATACACACACACACATATATATGTATATATATATATATATATATATATATATATATATATATATATATATATATATATATATATATATATATATATGTGTGTGTGTGTGTGTGTATGTGTATATATATACACATACCTTCCCTGTTACCCACCACTTGTGTATGTTTTTATATATATATATATATATATATATATATATATATATATATATATATATATATATATATATATATATACAGGTGTATATATATATATATATATATATATATATATATATATATATATATATATATATAATATATATATACCCTAATATATATATATATATATATATATATATATATATATATATATATATATATATATATATATATATATATATATATAATGTAGACATACATACATATATACACACATGCCCTTCCTGTTACCGACATAATCATATATGTTATATATATATATATATATATATATATATATATATATATATATATATATATATATATATATATTAATATGTACATATATAAATATAAAATATATATATATATATATATATATATATATATATATATATATATAAATATACATATACATATATATATACATATATACATATATACCAACATACATATATATATATATATATATATATATATATATATATATATATATATATATATATATATATATATATATTATGTATGTGTATAAATATAAAATATATATATATATATATATATATATATATATATATATATATATATATACATATATATACATACATATATATACATACATACATATATATATATATATATATATATATATATATATATATATATATATATATATATATATATATGTATATATATATATATATATATATATATATATATATATATATATATATATATATATATATATATATATATATATATATATATATATATATATATATATATATATTCAGTTACACATGATGCCTCTTGTTTTGTCGGAGGTTTCTCATGCTAACCCATGGCATTTCGTTGATCTAAAAAGAATGTGATGTGTTCACATTATGCATAATAATAATAATAAAGATAATAATTTAGATGTTATGTTACAAATTTTGTACTGATACCATTGAACCCCAGTTTACTGTCGGAAAGAAAATGAGATGGTTGATCCTTCTGAAATATATTTACTGGGTTTTTCAAGCTGTAGGTCATGGAACAAAGTTTCTGACATACATAGAGTATATTCCTTTGAAATCATTCCGTACACTGGGTTTTTATTCAGCATTTAGCTGATGCTATTGACTCATAAGTCTATATCATATTTCACCCCTAAAGGATCACGGATAGTTTCTGTGATCAATTCTTGCTTCGGACTTATTCTTATTTTTACTAGCCATAGTGTCTCTCAAGAGTTATTATTACTGTTCACACAATTTATCAACCTTTTACCTATATCATTCTTTTCAAAGGACTGTCATTGCCCTTATTTATTTTTAGTTGTATAGTTCTTAATTCTTGCTTCATTTCTGGAGCAAAGTTTTACATTTTTGGTTATATTTCTGAATTCCCTTTTTGTTTCATTTTTGCTTTATTATGATTGCACGTCAATGACACACACAGACTACGATGATGAAGATTTCGCTCTGGAGGGATCAGGACTGGTGGCCTACAAGCCTTTCTATCCAAGTAAGTTCTCAGTTGTTTCCAGCCTTCGGAAATAGTCATTTGCAAGCGAGCTAAGGATTTGGACGAGAGCAAGGTTTGCAATACATCCAGACGAGACTGGAATGGCGAAGTTGCTGCCTGTAATGGCATTTCTTTGAAAATTACCTCTCTTATACGTCAGATGATCTGCCCTTCTTGTTTTGTACTTATACTCAAAACCTGTAATATAGACAAGCTTGAGGTTTCGTCCAGCAATATAGATTTTTATTAAATGAACAATAACTTGTAACTGCTTAGCTTATTTGTAGAATCATACCTGATATTTACTACCATAGCATAAGAACTTAAAGATGTCAGGGACCATCTTCATTGTGAACATAAATTATGAAAATGTTCATTATCTTAGTGTAGTGCCATGATTATTATTAAACAGTGATTACTGCATGTGAATGAAAATGTATTAGTTATCTGCTGCCATGAAAATTAAATCAGTTCCTTTGTATTACCACAGTTATTGAGTTTTGAAAATATAGTTATAAATTGGATCTTTGAGTAAACTTAATAGTGATTAAGTAAAGTGTTCCAGGAATTAGGTATTATGACATCCCTATCTTTTCTATATTGGGAGTATTTTTGATATCCCATGGCTACTTTATTTTTGGTTTGATACTTAAAGGTTATCATTATTTACAGAGGGTGGCTTAAGAGGACCCCCAGGACCACCCGGCCCCCCAGGTATACCAGGCATCCAAGGATCTCCAGGAAATCCTGGTATCCCAGGAAACCCAGGACTGCCTGGAAACAAAGGAATTTCGGGAGTAAAGGTAATGTGAAATACAAGGATAAAATAATTACAAATTTCTTTATACTGTACCCCTTATTTGCCTATCACTGCTTTTACACAAGCTTTGATCTCTTAATTGCTGTCTTTTTGTACTCAACTTTTCTTTTTTATTCCCGATGTGTCAAGTGTTTTTGCTTAAAAGATTGCTCTCTCTTTCAGTATTGAATACAAATAAGAAAGTAACTGAGTAATATTTCAGTTTTCTTATGAACTTGTGAGTAGCATAGAAGTATAGAATATCTCTGTGCTAGTGTGAAAGTCGAAATACTGGTTAGAAGGACGAGACTAAGTTTTGTTGGTACCTTTTTATTTTTCTCATATTACACCTTTCATAACTTCTAGAATAGCAAAAAATCCTTTTCTGTTTTTACAGGGTGCAAGAGGTGAAAATGGACTACCAGGACTCCCAGGTGAAACAGGATCTCAAGGCCCCCAGGGTTTGAAAGGTGATGTCGGCCCCAGGGGTCCTCCTGGTCCTATCACTACCATTATCCAGCCTGATGGGACCAACATCACTGTCGTAAAGGTTAGCTCCTCTTGAGACATCTGTCTTAAAACCAGGTTAGCTGTCTCTCAAGTCATCAGTCATCATGTTAATTATCAAAATAATATGAATCATGAAACAAGGTATCCATTTCTGAGACGTCAGTCATCAAAGCAGGTCAGCTGTCTGGCAAACATTAGTCAAGAAAACAGGTTAGCATGTGAGGTACAGTCACGAAACCAGGTAAGCATCTCAGAGACGTTAGGTTAGTTGTATCTGAAAAATCTTGAATATGGATTGAGACATAATCCTTGCCACTGAGACTTTAGTCTTGGAGCCAGTTTAGCTGTCACACATAAAAGCTGTGAACATAGAAGAGGCTGTCTTTCAAATATTGGTCTTCACATGAAAACAGATCAGCATCTATCTTTTGGACGTCAGATTATCATCTCCAGACATTAGTCATGAAACCGTTCATGGAATAGAGTTAGGTTCCTTTCCAGTATGTTATGGAACAGGTAAGCAGCCTTTGATGCAGAAATATTGGGATTCGATTATTCTGGAATAATAATTTCAATATAATAGACATTCTTCAGTTGAAGTGTTTCTACATGTCTGTAATAGTATTATATTGGGAGGATAATTTCATGTACAGTTATATAATTAGTAGCTGAACAGTGCCTAGAGTGTAAGTATTAAATTTTCTTGTTTTATGATATATCGAGTTAAAAAATTTAACAAATTTTAAAAATTTTCCCTGTGAAAGTTTTGTCCAAATAAGCATGTGTTAAGCAAATCTAATAAATATTAATTCTTCCAAAATATAATGCATCATGATGGAGAAAACAAGTGGTTGCATTGTTTAGTCTGAGGTTTTACCTTAACAAGTGACATCTGACCTGCATCTCCAGCTTCAAGTTTGTTAGCTTTGTTTAACCGCATTCATGTCTCATGCTTTAAAGCAGCAAGCAGAGAATTAAGAAGAATTCTGATATGATCATGTCTCCTCACCTGCTTGCTTCCTCCTATCACAGGCGTTTGCACCCACTTTTGCTGTGGCTGGAACTTTGGATGATTTGACAAAAATTTAATGCCAATGGTAACACTAAATACATGCTGGATAAATTATTAATTCATGATGAGTGTTTGCATTTGTGCACTGACAGGAGAAAAAGGTGTTTGTAAGATAAAACTATGTGGTATGTTTATTCTATACCAAATAGTCCTGAGACCATAAGGGGGTACTGAAGTTGTCCATAGAAAATTAACGCAATGATAAGACATGAACTATAACCTTGTTTCACATTCCTGTGTACAGTACTTCACATTTTTTTCTCGCTTTGTTTTCCCTTACTCGTTTTCTCTCTTTCTGTCTGTTATCTATGGATTTTACATCTCTTTGTTAGGCAACCCTTTGGAACAACCATCAGCCTCATTAAAATATTCTATGTTACAAAATTTATTCCAAAATACAGTTAATTTATCTCTGTATCACGGGCAGGAGTATGTGTACCCACTTTTCTTACCCTTTCTTATTTCGTGTTTTTACATCCTGCTTGGTCTATGGTAAGACCATTAAGTTGCCTGTTCAGTTGCTTTTTACCCCAGTGAAAAACCTTTGTCAAGAAGGCTTTTAAGAGCAGTCAAAAATATTGCTGTTAGCTTGCTTTCATTTTGCTTTTAAAGACTAAAGCAAAACATACTTCTTGAAGACAAAGCTTTGAGTTCAGAAACTCGCTGAAAGACAACTGAAAAAATCACAGCAAGAAAATAATACGTGTACCATTACTAACGATTGACGTAACGTAAGTTTTATGCTTTTCATTTAATAAATAAAGTTTTGGCATCCTACTATCGCTATATTTCTTGACAACTCTTGGTATCTTTACCCTAAATGTGAAGTATTCTTTGCCATCAAAAGACGTGAGATTGTGTGCAAGAGGAATATCTTAGGAGAACTAACAATACAAACTTTCATGTTCTGCTAAAACAGTGATTTCTTATGTGGTTTGTCATGTAAAAACCATCAGGGGAGTACAGTATTGATACCACAGCTCAAACTGTCAGGAGTCAGTGACTGATTGTACCATTATGAAAATTTACAACAATTATGAAATGTCTTTAAAGACCAAGAAAAATACTTTAGTGTTGCCACTGATTGATTTGAACTGAATTATTAGGTGTTCTCTGGTTTAGAAGAGGCAAGTGCAATGACTTTGGTATGTTACCACAAACCATTTCGAGCTTAAGATCCTATCTTCAGTAAAGACTGAAGAGGGGGCGTTAAGCTCAGAAACTGTTTGTGTTGATGATAAATTAATACCAGTTGGACTTTAAAGATGCATTTTCATTATAGTTACCAATTGTGGGTGCTGAACTTTTTTTCAGCTGCTCACTGTCCAGTTATATCCCTCATGACAAGAATATGATTTGACTTCTGACAATTCCTTGTTTTTATTATACTTGTTCGCCATGCTTTAAACCGTTTTACTCTTGCTTTACTGTATGTCCTTATTACCAGATAGGAGTGGTATTATGATATTAGTGCTTATGAGTCATATTGTAACTTGACAGTAGTTTGTATTCTAAATACAAAATTCCAAATGGCCTTAAATTCTAGGCTTGTTTCAGTACTCCCAAGACCAACAGTTTTAATAGAAGTAATGGGCAAAGTAATGACGCAAAGTGACAATGTGCAACACACAAAACAGTATGCCTAGACTTAAGGGATACAACATCCACCTGAAGATAAGGAATCTGAGTGTGCTCCACAGTGAATTACAGTTGGCCAACTATTGCCCTTTCAGTGGTACAATGAAATTGTATATTTTCCCTTGTGCCATTTCTTATCAATACTAAACAATACTAAAAACATAAAAAAGTCCTGTAATTGCCCTTTTAAAATGGTCATGGCTTTTGTTGAGCAAGGGAATTTCATAGTTACAGTATATACGTTTTACTCATTACAACAACTTTGAAAAATACTGATACTACGTCAGATATGTTCACAGTGTTACATGAATGTAGTTCTTTAGCTATAAGCTAAACTAAGATCAGAATGTAAATGAAATCCATGAAATCCAGAAGTTAATAAATGAATAAATCCTTCCTAGATGAGATTCAAACCTATGCTGGTAAAAAGACTGAGGTTAGCATATTGATCTAAGCACTAACTTCAGTTTGCAAGAAAATTTCATCATTTATTTTCCTTTTAGATTCCTATGATTTCAGTGGGAAACATATAAAGATGATAGAAAAAAAGAGAAATTAAGAAAGCCTTTTGACTTAAAGTTTAAGAAAAAACTATTCTTCATGAAAAGTTATTGGAGCATTCTGAGATCACCAAATTTAGTAGAACATGAAAGTATATTTCATCGTTACAGAGTGGATCAAAACGCGTTCAAGACTCATTATTTAAAAAGTGCATTAGTTTTTATTTTTAAGAGGAGCATGGTTTTCTATATCAGAAAGTATATTTGATAGAGAGAGAGAAAGATGGAGGGTCCCTTCAGAGTGCCTTCCTCACCTCCATCCCATTGCAGGGCAGCAAAGGAGACCGGGGCAGGCGAGGCAAGCGAGGTCGTCCAGGCCAACCAGGTCCACCAGGGACATTCGGTGACCTGGGCCTTCCTGGCTGGCCGGTAAGTTATGCCACGGGTACCACGTTGCACCACTGGTATCATGTGCCCTAAGTGCTTCAGTTTCTGTTCCCTTATGTATGTCTCATGATTATGTGCAGTTACAACATACTCCCAGATACCTTCAGAAATTTGTGTACATAATATACCAGGACACACACACACACACTTGGTGTAACTTTCTTTCTTAAGTGACATGAGACAGAGGCCAATTGGTTTCTTAGTTAAGGAGCTGAGTTTTCTATCTTCATCTAACTTATTAAGGTAACGCATGGTTCTGGGATCTGTAAGTTTGGGCTATGGACATTAATTAACACAAAATACCATAACATTTCAGAGGGGAAAAAAGTGTTTAATGAACTTGATTGCCTAAGTGTTGACCATTATATGACTACGAACCTTTCAAATATTCCGATGTATGAAATTAAAAAAGCATTAAAAGTATACGTAATACAGCTTTATAGTTTATGGACAACAACCAGGCTGTTCTTAAATGTCAGACTAAGCAATACTTATACAGTATTTTGCGTATCTGCCTCGAAGTTATATATGCTGATTCGTTGGAGCTAATTATAATTATATTATTAAATTGTGTAATAACATGTTTGTTTTTGTCTTTCTTGTAGAATGTCACTGAATTTGTAAGTACTGAAATGTGTTTGATGATTGCTGTGTATCACAGGATAATTTTTGTCTTTATCCATTGTATGAAATGTGCTTGTGTGTGTAAACCAAAGTACAATATTTTTAGTAGAGTAAGTGTAGTGTGAATGTTACGTAAGATTGTAGTTATTAGCGTACCTGAAATTCTTGATAAATACCCTCCATTTGCACATTTCTAAGCTTCAAACATGCATGATAACAACCTCCTGAACAATTAATGTTTTGCTGTCATCCTGATAAAACCTACTGCATGTTGCATGTCCCATCAAGGATTGATGCTTTGTTTCAGTTTTTGCTAATTTCATCTTAACCCAAAACTTTACTTAGTTTCCTACAGAGTGAATTTTCTTGTCATAGTTTTTATTCTGTTTTTGTATTAATCCTAGATGTTAGGCTACTTATTAATCAAGGCTGCTGCTTAATCTAATTGGTTTTGTGCCAGGATGCCATAGAATATAGTATCCAAACCTCATATTCGAAAATAAAGTTGAAGCAAAAGATGTATACTTTTTTCCTTTTCTTTGCCACAGCTTCACCTAAATCTTTTCTTTTTATATTTTCATAATTCTTTTTTCTTCCTGTTTTATACAGTTTACCATGTAATTTCTTAACCTTCATATTGAACCAGTCAACTCACTATTAATTCTTAATTTCTTGTTACAACCTGTCAATTCACTATTTCTTTGGTCTTACATACACCAAGCCAATTTACTGTACTTTTTCATAATTCTTATATTTAGCCAGTCACTTTACTCACTGTGGCTTATCTCCTGTATCCACCCAATCAAGTTTCTAATTTTTTTCATTCCCATATTCAGCAAGTCATTGGCTTTGTTACTTCATATATTCATCCTGTCAGTTTGGTGTAATTTTCCATTTTGTGATTGTTTTCATGAAACTTCTTCTTATGCAGGGACTACCAGGGAGACCAGGTCCACCAGGCCCCCCTGGTAACCCAGGAATAGGGATCAAAGGAGAAACTGGAGCTCCAGGACCACCAGGACCCCCAGGACCTCCATCACCATCTTCTGCGGGAGGATTCTTCAATGGTATCCTTGTAAGTATTTCATCACCTGAGTAAAACCCACTTAAGCTGATGTAAGGGATAAATTATTTTTCTGAAAAATAGGCATGAGTACCTATGAAATCTTGGACATTTATTTAATCATTCAAAAAATGTTTATGAGTGTTTGTAAACCTAACAAGGTAAAGTTTATGGTTTCCTATGGGAATGTAAACCAATGCCTTTTAAGTGGAGAATATCTTTTGTGCAGGCTGAACGACTGAATGAATGTAGGTACAAGGTTAGCCATTTGGTGACGCATGTGAGTTAGTAGGGGTACCAGTGAGGCTCCTAGTATGCAAGGCATTACTTTTATCTTTTGACCATGCTGTATGAAGTGCTACCACTTTCCACTCTCCCTTGGATGAACGTAGACATCATTCTCACATATGCTTCAGTGAATGCAGGAGAACTCATTCCTCTCATAAGCACTATCCCCTCATTTCCAGTCCGAGACAGGGTGTGAGGAGAGGCTCATCACTCCTCTCCACCTTGGTCCACAAGGAGAGAGATCCCAATCCCTTCTATTTCACATGGTCAAGTTTCCGGTTCTCAAGTGGATAGCCAAGTAAACAATGCTTAGTTTCGAGGAATGTCTCTGATCCAACATCTCATCACACTCCCTTTGCAGGAAGTTTGCCTGGGTCTTCCCTTGAAGATAGTGTTTCAGAGTTTTGGGCTCATGAGAATTCTTTTCTGCAGCTAAAGAAGGGTCGAAACATTCCTTGGAACTTGCACCCTTGGATGATTCGTCTCCTTCAGAACCCCAAATTACTGAATTAGGACAGTATTTTCAGGAGATGGTTGCATTCATCCATAAACATAATAATCTGGGGAGGGCAGCCTCTGCTACTTGCCAACCTACAGTCTTGTCTGCTGAGTTGGCTGTGGGTGGCTGTCCGGAGACTCATCTGTACTTGGTTACAGTTGGCTTATGGTGTTTTGGAAGAGGAGAACAATGTGGTTGATGGACCTGGTAGTTCACCTGTCTTCAGCAGATCTTGCAGTCTCCTTCCGCAACCACTTTCAGGACAGAAGAGGTACTGCATTCCAGAGGCCTCAGAATCCACACCTCTTCATTAGAATCATCAGTCCGCTGGCTGACAAATGACCTACCCCTCGAAAGACTTTGACAGGAAGGCTAGGCTTTCAATTTTTTGGAGTCGAATGTCTTGTAGTGTGTGGCTATGTGTACCCTTCAGGCAGCATCATGGCTTGATCTGACTCAGTACATTGGCAGAATTCTCAGTGACAGGCCTTCCAACTCCAGACAAAAAGACTATGTTTTGGAGGTTATTAGAACCTTGGAGGAGGGGCTCTTACTGTTCTTGCTCATCAGTGTTCAAACCAGTGGATTAATATGATTATCTGTAGGAAGTTCGGATGTTTTGTGGGGGGGGGGCCAATTCCTTCCTTTTCCTTTCAGAGCACTAACTAGCTCAAAGTGCATGGCGAACATCAGTTGAGATACTGGTGAGTGCATAACAAGCAACCAGTTCTAGGTAGTCTAGAATGCATTTCCTTCAACACCTCTTTATACAAAGGGGTAGGTGACACAATGGAGCCTAACCTAATGCTTTACTTTGAATTAGTCACTTGGATTCTCTTGCTTTCCAGTCTCGTTACTCAGTGGAGTGTAATGGAATGGAATACAAAATTTAGGCCAAAAGCCAAGCCCTGGGGCCTATGAGGTCATTCAACATTGAAAGGGAAATTGAGAGTAAAAAGGTTTTAAAGGTGTAACAGGAGGAAAACCTCGTAGTTGCACTTTGAAAAAATTGTTAGGAGAGGGTGGAAAGTATGATGGAAGAAAATATGAATGAGGTACAGCGAAAGGAATAAAATTGGGGGGTTGCAGTTGGGATGCTGCAAAGACCTGTAAGTAATGCTTACAGTGCACAGTGAGATACGCTAATGGCAGTACCTCCCTGCGGGATGTCACTTCCTATGAGAATTGGCATTGTTCTTTAGGATCTTTTCCCCATTTTGTGGGTTTTTATTGCACAAGACTACTTGTCTTGTCTCCTTATCACCAGATTTGAAACGGATTTTGAGAAACATGTTTCTTGGGGGCATCTTCTCCCAGGAAGATTTTCTTCTGGGTGGAATGTCTTTTACAGCTACTTTTTGTACAACCAGCCACTTAAAACAAGTTTCCAGTCAAAATGCATTGGTTTGTATTCTCATAGGAACAAACACCAAATTTTTAAAAGTAACTTCTTTATTTCAAAGGTATATAAACCAAAGCCTCTACCACCCTGCTAAGTCCCAGCAGCAGATGATAAAGTGATTCCTTGCTTGCATAGTTATGGCTATGTTCGTTCAGCCTTTTGGCTACATACGGCAGATACTATTCTCCACTAGAAAGGCTTTGCTTTGTATACCTATGAAAAATAGATATTTGGAAAATTTTATATTTGTGTTTTAGTCACTTTATGTATACTATAGGAAATGGAGACCTTTTTCTTTTGGCATAAAACAACATATTTTACTCTGCACTGATAAAGTGGTTTGCTTATCTCCAAAGCAGTGCTGATGAGATAGAAATGATCATTTTTGTATTATCAAACTATTATCAACTTTGTTAAATTAATATAGTATGCAGGATAGGAGAGTCCTGAGCTCTTCCGTGAAATATGTGAATGTTATGGCAGTTAGTGGGAGAGAAAAAGAAAATGAGACAAAGGTGAGGAAAATTAGTGGGTTGAACTCATTGGCTTCTTTTAATTAAATGTTTTATCCAAAGGGTGGCAGCAGTTCAGACGACACAAGAAACTCAAATCCTGGCCCACCAGGTTTGCCAGGTCCTGTTGGGCCACCAGGTCCCCCTGGCCCACCTGGACCACCTGGGTTGCCTGCTCAACCGCTTAGGGGGATTGATGGGGAGATGTTCATTCCTGTACCTGGTCCAGCAGGACCACCAGGTCCACCTGTAAGTCAGCACTTATGTTGAAAAGTTTAGCTGTGATCTTTTATTTTATTTAACATTTTTTTCCAATTTAACTTTGTAGTTTGGTAGTTTCAGAAGTGAAAACCTCTGTTTAATGCATTTTTATTTTCTATTTGGGAAGTTGCTAGCTTTTTGTCCTCTTGTCAGCTCCAACCAGTCCCTCCCTCCTACATACACACACACACAATGGATGGGTAAGATTCTGTGCCCTATAGAGTTCTCTCACACACACAAACATAGGATGGGTAAGATTCTGTGCACTAAAGTTGTATCTCACACATGCACACACAGGATGGGTAAGATTCTGTGCCCTATAGTTTTTACACACACACACAGGATGGGTAAAATTCTATGCCGTACAGAGTTCTTACCCAAGAAATGAAGAGCTTATTTAAATGTACTTTTATGTCCAAGAAGTCATCTAGCATCATGCCCCTATCCCTGCTCCATACCTGCCCCCTGCCCCCACGCGCACGCACACACACACACACACCAGCACTCTTACCCAAGGAAAATCTTTTCTTAAGTTTGTTACCAATTTCCCTGTTTACTTATTTTTGAGGAATATGTAATTTTTGCTCAGCTTTGCACATCTAGAACCAGAAAAGTCATTGCATAAGAATAATATAAAAAGGTGTATATTATTGTGGAATTATGAGTCAGTGCAATTAAAGATTGATGGTAATGGATTTTAGATTTTAATGCACATTTATTTATATATTCACTTATTTTCATTTTCTGTCAAACAGGGTCCTCCTGGCCCTCCAGGGCTGTCCATTGAAGGCCCTGAGGGTAGACCAGGTGCCCCTGGGTCACCTGGAAGAGGGTTCCCTGGAAAACCAGGGCCACCTGGGGAGCCAGGTTCCAGCATACCTGGCCCAAGAGGTAAGTTATTATACTGTATAAGGTTTTTTGCTTCTGCTATAATGGTGTAAGATTTATATCTAAAATGTTTCTAAAGTTGAGTAATGTTCTCTTTTTATAACTACATCCCACAATACGAAATTTTCCAAAAAGAAGTTGAGCAATAGCTTCTTGATTTATTTTGGAAAATATAACTAATGACAGATACAACTCACAAGTTTGTGTGACGTATCGCTTTAATAAGGCACCTAAATTTCCAGTTTCTCTCTCTCTCTCTCTCTCTCTCTCTCTCTCTCTCTCTCTCTCTCTCTCTCTCTCTCTCTCTCTCTCTCTCTCTCTCTCTCTCTCTCTCTCTCTCTCTCTCTCTCTCACATATTTAGATGCCATATAGGAAAAGTAGAGGCTCAATGCTGACAACAAAAAATTTCTGAAGAATCACAGTAATAAGAAGGAATAATTATTAAAATTCTCAATTAATCATCAGCATCTTCACCCTCTATGGATACAGACTTGTGAGAGTGTCAAGAATATTCACGTCACCAAATCTTTAAAATTCTGCTCCACATGATTTTCTTGAACTAACCTTTAAGATTTACTTGGCTTTCTTTGCATGCAATCCCAGGGAACCTTGGAGGCATTGCTGAACTACGCCGATGGATCTCTGGAAAGCCCAGGAATAGAGGTGCCAAAACTGTCATATTTTCCTTCCTTTTAAAATATCTTGGTCTTGTCAGTGTCTGTTCCGTTTAATAACCAAGTCTCTTATATACTTTTACCTTTCTTCAATGTAGTACAGTAGTTGTTGTTTACTTCTTGTATCTTTTTCACTTTGTTACTTTATAATAGTTGTTGTTTACTTCTTGTATCTTTTCCACTTTGTTACTCCACTTTGGTGGAACTTTCCTTCATTAAGTGGGTCTGTCACTTTCTTTGGTGTTTAACTTCCACCCCCACCTTGGCTTTCCCTTTGTTTCCTCTTTATACCTGAAGAAGATGAGGACTCAGGTCTGTCATCCCACTGGCATTATATTTACCTGTATGCCACCCTACCTATTTCCCATCATCCCCTGGAGTCAGTCACACAGTTTTATTTTACTGACTGTCGTCTTGTGCTGTCTGCAGGTTCATCTTATAATTGCTAGATTAAGAATGGGCTCTTGGTCATATTGTGAGCCCTTCAGACTGGTTTCTCTTTCCACTCAGTTTAATATTCTTGCATTCCTCACTGCAGTGCATCTATGAATTATGGCATTCTCCCACAACATTTCCTCTTCAGATTTCTTACCATACCTTCAACGTCTTTCTGGTAGGTTGGTTACCTTCTACAGTACTTCTTCCTGGTGGGTTGATTTATTGTCTCTACTTTTGAAGTAAAGTTAAAATTTGCCACCCTCTTTATGGGTATCATATCTGTGGTTTTTGTGGCATCCCTTTAAGCCTTTCATTTTACTATTTCCATTATTTCGGTTTTCATAATGCCCCAGTTTTTACACCTCGTAAAAATACATACATGATTGTAATCGCATCAGCTCTTATCTTGACTTCTGTAAGAATTTTGTGTGTAATTTGGTTGCAAATCAGCTCTTATCTTGACTTCTGTGAGTTTTGTATGTAATTTGCTTGCAGATCAGCTCTTTACTACCTTGACCTCTGTAGAATTTTTTTTGTACAGTAATTTGCTTGCAGATCAACTCTTATCTTGACTTCTGTAGAAATTTTTTTGTGTAATTTGCTTACAGATCAGCTCTTATCTTGACTTCTTTAGGAATTTTTTGTGCAGTTTGCATGCAGATTTGTTTCCATTTTGTTTTGTCATATTTTACAGCTCACATAGCTTCTTGCTAACATCCAAAATAACTTTTTGTAAGTTGCAGGTTTTTCCTTGCTTAACTCTCTCTTCTCTCTCAGTTACTCAGCTTTACTTGCTGTCCTGTGTCTTAAACCTATTTTTGTTGTACAGTGCTTTTTCACAGCCAAACTAGGTTTTGTCTTTTTGTTGTTATAACTTCAAATTCCTTATTACTAGATTAGTGGCAATGGATTCAGTCCCAAAAGCTTCCTGCTGAGAATGTCTGCTATTGTGGTAAACAAGACAGGGGTGATCCCTAATCCAGATTAGCTCCCACATTTGGACATTAACCACAAAATGGAACCAGAAACCTTAAGTGTGATAAACTTTAGGTTTTAGAACTAAGTTTTTGGAATTATAAGAACATTTATGGAAAGCAAAAAAGAAAAATTTTTAAAAATTAAACTTGTAAGATCGTGTGCATCCCAAGAACATAGGAATATATTTAACCTTAGGGTTTTTTTGTAGAAAATTGTTTGCCTGTCTTATTGGAGATTTTAGTGTTTTCTGTCAGTTACCATTGTTTTGTAATATTTGTTAAAATTTTCTGGAATGTAACCTGTGAAATTTGTTGTGAACTCCTGTATAATAGACATACATGTATCTGTTGTGATTACTGTATTCATCTTGATTTTCAGCCCTTACAAAGACGTGCATAAGCTTATCCTAAGTAATTTTGTAAACCTCTGAAACAGCCTATACTTTACTGTTTGGGTATGTAAGCCCTTTTTTTAAATTTAATAAAATATATAAAAATATTAATACTCATCTTTTAACAATGAGCTTTTGACAGAATAATCTGAATAGCAAAAACCTATTATTATTTACTTGGCCAGGTCGCGCAGGAGACGGCAGTGAAAGATCCTTTGCTGTTGTCCCAGGGGCCATTACCTTTTCTACAAGACAAGATATGCTAAAGGTAAGACTGCTAAGATAGGATACTTCAATTCTGGTTCATTATCACTAAGGATGCCCTTAAATACAACACAACCATGCCTTCAAGAAATGACTGTAGTATAAGAAAGTTGGAGATGGCGAGTCCCTACGCTAGGGCTACTACCTAACCTCAACAAAACTCAGACCAAGGTACCTTTATTATGCATGCTTATATAGAAGACATTAGTTACACTACACATTGCATGTTATATGTATATCTTCTCAGCTTAATCCCTAGTTGATCTGCTGATGTAAAGAGTTTTCCAGGTGTTTTTAGACTTGTAATTGGTTTGGCTGATGTTTTACAGACTGATGGCCTTCCTGACTCCAGGTCCCTATCCAGGCTTGGGAAAGATAAAAGGCATAATCACTGCAAAGAACAGCATTGCAAAACTATAAATCATAAACTCAGGGGTGAGTCCATTCCAGAGGGAAATTTCTCCTGCACACAATTGCATTTTTATAAGACATAATTCCAAGAGGCTTCACAGACCAAGTTCTTCACTATCCCCGGAGTCCCTCTCGCTTCCAATTCCCCTCCATCACTTTTCTCCTTTTTTCCAGAAGCCAAGAAAGAGGAAATCTCTGTTCCCTTTACACTATATTATCACTTGATTTCTTCTTGCTGCTTTTCATCTTGGACCTTAGACAATGTAATGGGTAAAGCTTCTGCTTTAAGAAAACGCAACCAACCCCACCACATGCACCTCACACACCTTCTCTGATATTACACTCATAGTAAATGAGGAAAGAATTACAGTAAAGGTTAGAACAGTGATATGCAGCGCAAAGAGGAAAGAGGTGTATGTGTGTGTAACTGTATGAAGAGAAAATATAAGGAACAATAACAGCTGCCATACGGGACCACCTAAGAAGACATAGGTTAATATTCAAAATGCAAACAAACATGTGCATACACTATAAATATGCAGAGAAATCTCAAAACAAAATTGTATATACTATGAAAATATATATATATATATATATATATATATATATCATCATATATATTATATACTGTATATATATAATATATTTTAAATATATATATTATATATATATATCTAATATATATATGATATATATATATATATATATATATATATATATATATATATATATATATATATATATATATATATATATATATATGGGATCATCATATATGGATCCTCCAGTAGACACTTAAGGTGTGTATCAATTCGGTAGGTTTTTGTACTGGTGGTAGAATTTCAAACCCAGAACATTCGAACACAGTATTAGAAATCATCCTAAAATTCTTAAAACATACATTGACAACACCACAAGCCCTCCAGCCTTCCTATTCTGGAATCGCCACTTATCTGACAGCTTGTTCTGTCATTGAACTCGCAGATGTCACACTTCCCTCATGATTTTGTCCTGATTTTTTTCTTTTATAAAATTTTTCCTTGTTTTTATAATTACAAGGAATTTCCTGTTTTAAATTTTAACAGCCGTGATGATGTAATTACGTAAGAAATTACTTAAATGTTGGAATAAAGACAACTTGTACATCCGTATATGTTCTCTTTCTTTTTGTGATGGTATTAAGTATAGATTGACCTATATATATATAGGGATTTTGACAAAGGAAAATCTATTTCTGAGGAAGGTCCTGTGTCACCCGGTGAAATTCCATTACAGCACGAATTTCTAGGTATAACATTGCTAGATATACCAGAGAAAAGAGCTTTCAGGAAAGCTGGGGTTACTACCCCAGTCGAGCGCCTTCTAGAAGACGGGGTATAAAGAAGGGTGAGTGAAATACCACTACCACGGAAACCTACTCGAAAGATCTCTCCCTATCAAAATCCCCGAACAGAGCGGTGAGCCGTTACAGCCCCTACACTCAAACACCCGCCAGGACGGCGACACCAGCGCCACCTACCTCATTCCATGCTAGCATTAACCCCAGACTTGGCATGTGCAAGGGGGGGAGTACTAGGTGATCCAGGGAGGGTCACGGGTGACACGGGACCTTCCTCAGAAATAGATTTTTCCTTTGTCAAAATCCCTTTTCTGAGTCCAGTCCGTGTCAGCCGGTGAAATAGTGATAGAGAATCATGCCAAGGCTGCAAACTACAAGGAAAAAAAGGGGTAATCTGAAGAAAAAAGGCAAAAACTTTACCAAAATAATTTTAATCAAGTAATCTCTTTCATGTAGCAAGAATACTAAAACTAAGGTATACTAAACCTAAGGCACATCAAAAACTTAATACTATGAACACTGGGGAGGTCTCGCACGACGGGAAGAAGCCCCAAAAATCTTAAAATTACTTAAAGCAAGGTGAAACATGAAATGTGCATAAAATAATTGCAAATACAACCTTAATACTATACACGTAAACTTAGGCTAAACACGTAAGAGACAAGATCAATGAAAATTAACATATACAGAACATATACATATATCTGGGGTAATGGAGCCAAATAAAAACCGTCCAGTACCCCATAAGAAAAAACAATCATGGCATGTCAGATTACACTTTTCCATCAACAGATACAAGATACATCAATATGAGGAGCCAGGCAGTGAGGTATAATCAACCAGGAGAATAAGCAGAGAAGTAAATGAGGCAGGCGGAAGGGGGGGAAAGGAAAGGATAAGGATATGATCAGTTAAGGTGGGGAGATGACACTTCCCACAGCTATGGTAGAAAATTTCAGGGCTTTGAGCGATTTTAAATAGTGCGTTTAAACACTAGAGGTGATTTCAACCCAGAAATTTAGATAACTCTGAGAAGTCCATATTATGAAAGTAATTAATGGAAGTAGCAACTGCTCGAATATCATGAACCTTAGGAACTGAATCTGGGTTGGCCTGTTTAATGAAATATAGAATTTGTTGTCTTATAGCATTCAGTGAAAGAGTACCACCTTTCTCCCTGATAAAAAGAGGACCCGACTTACTCTGTGGAGTTCTTAAAGGTAAGATTTAAGTGTATAAACTGGACATAAAGACTGGTCTTGAGGAAGGGGCACCACTTCCAAGGAGACCACCTGTCCTGTGGGTCTTCGTTTCTAGCTCAAAAATCTAGGGTCAGGGGAAAGGAGGACCTCTCCAGACGAGAGGAAGTTCACAAAATTATCACCTCTAGTGAGAGCCGACAGCTCTGAGATTCTAGCACCTGAAGCCAAGCTAATCAAAAATAAAGTCTTCCTTAACAGATCCTGATAAGAGCAATGAAAGTTATCCAACTCTGATGCTAACTTAAGGACATCATTGAGAAACCACGAACAGACTGTGGGCGTGATACTGGTCTCAGACGCGCATGCTCTGGGGATAGATGAAAAATAGGAATCTGTAAGGTCGATTTTTAAAGCCGTAAAGAAATACTTTCTTCAATGCTGACTTGACTGTGGTAATAGTGGCCGGAGCAAGGCCTTTCTCAAACAGTGATCTAAAGAAGGAAACTCCTAAATTAGCCGTCATGATTTTGGCTTCAGATGCTTTCAGGAAGGAGGCTAATTTTTTTGACTGCTGAGTCATACTGTCTAAGAGTAGAATCTCTTTTATCTGATTCTAAAAACAGCCCTTTTTGGGCTGCTAATTTTATAAAGTCCATAAAACTAGGGCATTCTGAATTCTTGAGAAGCTGACACAGTCTTGGTTTGTACTGTCTGGGTCAGAATGGGCTTGGGAACCGAAGGCTGTAATCCCAGTTCCTGAAGAAGAGGGAACCAATTGCTCTTCGGCCAATAGGGGCTACTAGGGCTGGTTGACCTTTGAATGTCCTGAGTTTGTGTAATACTTTCAGCAGTAAATTTATTGAGGGAACAGATAAATCTTCTCCCAATTGTTCCAATCTACTGTCATTTGCGTCTGTATGCACGCCTGAGGGTCCAGGTTGGGGGCCACATAACAGGGGAGCTTGAAGTTGCTCTCCGTTGCTAACAGATCCACTTGGAGGCCCGGAACCCGGCGGCAAATCCATTTGAAAGATTCCACGTCCAGGGACCACCCGTCTCCAACGGAGCAGCCCTGGACAGGGAATCCGCCACCACGCGTCGCACCCCCGCTAGGTGGGTGGCTGACAGGTGCCAGCCGTGCTTGTTCGCCAGGGAGAAGATAGCAACCATTACTTGGTTTACTCGACCTGATTTGGAGCCGCCCCTGTTGATGCAATGAACTACCACTGTGTTGTCCAATACCAACCTGATATGAATCCGGTTGGGGCGGATTTTCTTCAGAGTTAGAAAGACCGCCATAGCTTCCAGGGTATTTATATGGAACTGCTGAAACATTGTGACCACGTTCCTTGTACTTTCTGTTTTGGTGAATATCCCCAGCCGCTTAGGGGAAGCGTCTGTGTGAACAACTAGTGCCGGAGGGGGAAATTGAAGCGGAACTGTTTTGGACAGGCCTCTGACTGAGGTCCAAGGCTGCAGTCTTGTCTTTAAGATTCGAGGAATAGAGGAGACCTTGTCTCTGAGCTTGACATTGGCTCGACTCCGCCACACTCTGTTTATGTCTTTTAATTTCGCTTTTAAGAGCAGGTCTGTCACTGAGGCAAACTGAAGAGATCCAAGGACTCTTTCTTGGGATCGGCGGGGATGCCGATGGATTTTGAGGAGTCTCCTGGTGAGAGATGCTATCTCTTTCCTCTTGGGAGGCGGAAGAGATAACGTGTGAGAGGACAGATCCCACTGGAGACCCAGCCACTGAAACCGGGACTCCGAGTCAGGCGGGACTTTCTCTGTTCAGTTGAAAACCCAGCGACTCCAGGAAATTGATGACTATGGACGTAGCCTTCTGACACTCTGGAACTGTTGGTGCCCAAATTATCCAATCGCCCAGGTACGCTGCTAGGGATATCCCTCGAGACTGGAGTTGTTGCACTACCGTGTCCGCCAGCTTGGTGAATACCCTGGGCGCAATGTTCAGACCGAAGGGCATGACCCTGAAGGAGTAGGCTTGATTCCCGAGTCTGAAACCGAGGAACTGAGAGAAGTTCCGCGCAATCGGGACGTGATAATAAGCGCCTGAAAGATCGATAGAGGTGGTGACGGCTCCGCGCGAAGTAGAGTCCGTACTTGAGCTACCGTGAAGCACGCGAAATTTGTCGCATTTTATGTAGAGATTTAGACGCGACAGATCCAGGATCACTCTTTGCTGATCGAGTCCTTTTTGGGAACAGTGAATAACCTGCCTTGAAACTTTAGGTGCCTTACTTTCTTTATTGCTCGTTTGTTGAGCAATTCTGTCACGTAATCCTGTAGGATTGATGTGGGTGGCTGGTAAAATCTGGTTAGAGGAGGAGGTTCTTGATCCAGCTCCATCCTAGTCCTTTGGACACAATGCTGTGTGCCCAAGGGCTGAAGGTCCATTGGTCCCTGAACCAATACAGGCGACCGCCTACCTGTGTCCTCTCAGTGGGAGGGAGCGGGTTTATTCCCCTACCACGTCCAGGTCTTCCCCTTGGGGTGGTGTTGGGCTTCCTCATGAGGGACTTTGCCTCTTCCTCCCTTGCAACCCTATTAAGGCCGTGAAAGTATCCACGGCCCTCATATGTGGGGTTGTACGGCTGGTGAAGCCACATAAGAGGGTGCAGCTGGTTGGACCAGCACATACTGTTGGGGGGTGAGCCTTGGAGGTAGAAGGCTGTGCTACTGCCGAGACCGGGACGGCTTGGACTACCGCCTGATGGTGGGGCCTCTTATGCCTCCTGGAAGCGTTTGCCTCTCTCGCTTGGGGCCGGCCGATTCTGGGGTCTTGCGCTTATAGGCAGAAATGCCCAGCGAGAGCGCAGACTCTGATTGGCCCGTGTAGCCTCGGCCATAACGTTTGTGACCTCCTCTTCAGGGAAGAGGTTAGGTCCCCAGATCGAGCTTTTAACGAGCTTGTTAGGCTCGTGGCGGATAGTAGCATCGGCGAAGATGAACTTCCTGCATTCCAGTCTGGCCATGATAAACTCGAACAAGTCAGACTGGAAGCCAGCTAGCAAGGATTTAGCCAAAACTTGAAAGAATGGTTCGTCCGAGCAGGAGACGGCAGTAGCTTTGTAAGGCAGACGGAGTTCAAGGACCGGGCTAACTTAGTCCGGGCATCAAACTCCGCCTTCAATAAAGCTTCCCGCAGCTTGGGAGCTGCTCACTGAATTGCGTGGAAGCGCAAAGGGGTCCAGCTTCCCGACAGTGAAAGTGGACGGGCGCCCACCCAGAACTCATTACTTCCTGGGAATACCAGGGAAGTAGGGTCTGTTTCTCTTAACTGTGGTAACGGATTACCATCGAAGCACGCTCGGGCCGAGCCAGAGCGACTTTGTCCAAGCAAGGGGTGGGTAGGTTGTCTCCCAGGGCGAACATTGTAAAGTTGCCCCTTGAAAGGAGTCAACTTCAGATTATCTGCCTGCCACTCCGCCAGAGTGCGCAGAAGAGCCGACTGAGCTTGGTCCCTAGGGACGATGACAGTCTCCTAGGAACCTTGTCTGACCGAATCCAAGCTTCCTCTGTAAGCCTCACGAAGCCTGGGTAAGGGGGCAGGAGATCGGGGGGAAGAACTCCAATTCCTCCAACCGTCTCGTGCCAAGACCTTCAAGTGTCAGCTTGCCATCATGTTGGATGGCCCGGAGTGCTAAGCGCCAAGGGGTTACCGACATCGAACGCGGAGGTCCGCAGTGTCGGGATAACATACTGTGGTTCGGCTGGGGGTGGTGAGCCATTCCCGCCAGTATGTTATCATGACTGGCCAACTTCTCAGAGATTTTATTAAATCTCGTATCTAGGTCCTCTGTAAACCTCTTATAAAGTTGATTTGCAAAGGCCTCGCGTGAAAGCAGGTTGGCGAGGAGGGCTTGGTTTTGCAGCCCTCTTACTCGCGCTTTGCCGGAGGAACCAGACTTGCTCCCGGAGGCTACAGGTCCTGAAACCTTAGCCTTCGACGGGGGGAAGGGCGATGCCTTCTTGGAAGTCGAGGACTTGTAGCCCTTCGCCTTCCATGAAGTCTTCAACTTCAACTTGGGGATAGCAGACGGAGCTCTATCACCCAAGGAGGAAGACTTCACGAAACCTGCAAAAGAAGAGACGGATGAAGCAGGGGAGTCAAACAGAGGGGGGCCCGCCCCAACAACCTCACTTACCTCACCACTTACCACCTGGTCCTGCTCTGTGTTCATCGGTTCCAGGTTAAGATCCAAGGCGGCTACATCCTCCGAGACCTCAGCGCAGAGAGGATATCCACTTGGGGTGGCTGGGTCTCATCCCGGATTTGCTGGATGATAGGGGTGGCAAGATCTTCAGGCACTGCGGCCGCCACCCGTCGCGCCGGGTAGAGCAAGTCCTCAACCTAGCGCCGAGGACGTAGGGCTTCCCCGACGGAACATTCCTGCCAAACCCAGCCACCCAGGCCCGGAGGGATTCCAAGGCAGACTTCTTGGAAGCTTCGTCCGCCTGTAAGAAAACCAACAATTAGCTAAGAACGAAAACCAGTCCGGGAACCTCATAAACAATATACAATATGAGGAGCATAAAGCGGAAGAAAAGACTGTCACTACCGACTCATCCTGGACGGTTGTGCAGAGAGCAAAGCAAACTCACAACCATCGGGTGCCAAACAACCAGATCATCAAGTCGGACCGCACAACCAGCGGTCCGCATACGACGCGACCGTAGGGTTGTTGGAGGGAGGCGGTACACCCTGCTCCTCACAGCGAACAGTCTGTAAGCAGAAAAGTACATGAACCTCCCACCCTAAGCAATCTAAAGCCGGCAAGGCCGGGAAACTCAACTACAACCGGAATACTTCGCGGAGAAGAACTCCTTATCATAAACTGGGCCAATAAGCTCTAAATTACACAGAGTGGAAGGTAAAAGCTTTCCAGACCCTGAGTACTCCGGGAATGAAGGAAAGAGAAACCAGGAACTAAACCATAAGGGGGCTGCCAGTAAAATAACGCGGAGCCCCGGTGTAGGACCGGACTCACGTGATATATAATATAAAGGAGAGTACTCCTGTAGATAAACAGACTTATCTAAATATCAGACAACAAAAAATAATAACAATAACAAGTGACGGTAAAACTCCGAGACCGGAGGATCCGCTCCCTTTATATAATGAAAATCCTTCCGCCTCTTACTTCCCGCTGGAGAAACAAGACGGGCAAAATGCTCGGGATGTTCATAATATGCCGGAGCCATTATATTTTATCCGATCTACGAACCCGACGGGGAGACGAGAGGTATGGATAGTGACTGAACACGCTCGAGTAAACGAACCACCAACCCCAATACAGCGATGCTAGGGACGATATGGGAGGGAGCGAATCCCTCTACCAACAGGAGGAGTCCCTGAACTGGAGAAAACGCCATCTAGCGTCACCGCGCGAGTAGAGCAAGGCTGGAGGGGGAGGGGAGGAGTGGTAGGCTACCAGGAAGGAACAGGAGACAGGGAGAAACATATCACCCGCTCAACTGCATCCATACCTCCAAGAAAATGAAACTTGGGAGGGTAGTCTACTACTGGAAGCCACGCACCAAGCCCGACTCCTACCCAGGCGAAGCCTAATATGGACCTAACCTAGTATAGGCTAGGAAAAAGGGAGGAGTGCAGAAGGGAGGGGGAAGCAAACAGGGAGAGAATTTTGTGCCGAGAACCAACCAGGATCGAGAAGGGCGGGCAAGGAGGCGACTAGCCTAGAGGAAACACACCCTAAAGAACTCTGATTCTCAAATGGAGGAAGAGAACTAAGGGCTCACTCTGCCCACCAAAAACGACCCGGAGGAAACAGCAACCAAAACTCCTTCAACCTGATCTCCCCACCCAGGGCAAGGGGATGGGAGCAAACAAGCCTACTCCACAAAATAACCATCACATATAAAGAACGGAACCAAAATGTGCTCAATAGAGAGCGTAGCCTACCTCGGGAAGCGGTTAGATCTGAGGCTGCTGCCGCCACACACAGAGGTAAACCACAAAAATAAATTAAATAAAATAAATAAAAATAAAATAAAATAAAAGAGAGCACCATCTCCAAGCATAAAATAATTAGCCTACTGAGACCAAAAATACACAGGAACCCAACCTGGGGGTTACCTGGACGGGCATCACCTAACAAAGGCCCAGGCCAATGAAATGTAATTAAGAAACAAAAAGGGGGAGCCACCGCAAGGAACCACCAGGAAGGGAACCATGGGGGTCAAAATCTATCTATAACAACGAGGAGACAACTCCAACTGAAAAGAACAGAAGGAGTCGCCGCGGGTCGACATGGCTGGCGGGGACGCCGTGGCGCCATAATAAGATCTCAATATTTATGAAAATACGAGACCGTAACGGCCAAAAAAATAGAACAAAACCCCACAAGAAGATGGTACTTAACTTAGAGATGGTAAAGCTGCTCGATGCCATCGTAGATGCAAGAAAATCCAAATAAAAGGGAGACGAGCACACAAAAGAAACGGTGAAGTCACGTGCTAGAAAATGGAATGAGGTAGGTGGCGCTGGTGTCGCCGCTGGCCCTGGCGGGTGTTGAGTGTAGGGGCTGTAACGGCTCACCGCTCTGTTCGGGGATTTTGATAGGGAGAGATCTTCGAGTAGGTTCGTGGTAGTGGTATTTCACTCACCCTTCTTTATACCGACGTCTTCCTAGAAGGCGCCGACTGGGGGTAGTAACCCAGCTTTCCTGAAAGCTCTTTTTCTGGTATATCTAGCAAATGTTATACCTAGAAATTCGTGCTGTAATGGAATTTCACCGGCTGACACGGGACTGGACTCAGAAATATATATATATATATATATATATATATATATATATATATATATATATATATATATATATATATATATATATATATATATATATATATATATATATATATATATATATATATATATATATATATATATATATATATATATATATATATATATATATATATATATATATATATATATATATATACAGTATATATATATATATATATATATATATATATATATATATATATATATATATATATATATATTGCTCAGTGTAAGGAGTCAGAGCCAATCCATACATAAAACCATCACCAAAGGAAGAGGACACATACATAATTACATAATTACATCTTCATGGCTGTTAAAGAATAAAGCAAAATTCCTTGTAATTATAAAAACAAGGAAATATTTTTTAAAAGAAAAAATTATATTTGCAAAAATTTTTTAAAAATTCAAAGTAATAGAATATATAGTAAAATAAGAAGCTAACAGTGGTTTAGAAAAGAACACAAGATTAACAACTTACCTAGAGGGGTGACAGCGTGAAACTAAAAGAAAAAAATAAGTACAGCGTTTGCGAGTTCAACAACGGAACAAGCTGTCTGATAAACAGTGATTCCTGAATAGAAGGTCTTGAGGCTTTGGGTGTGGCCTATAAAATTCTTTATCGTCAATACATATTTTACAAATTTAGGATGATTTCTTTCTTATATTCGAATGTTCTGGGTTTGAAATTCTGCTACCAGTATAAAAGCCTACGGAATCGATAAGCACCTTAAGTAGTCTACTGGTGGATTTCATATTGGTTCCTGTTTAACATTCAGGGTAAGTATGTATATTTATAAACTACATCGGAGGACATATAAGGAAATAATTGATCTTTGGTTTTAAAGAATGAACGGATTAAATTGTGTGGCATAGAAAATGTTCATGAATAATTTAAGTGAACTTTTGATGAAATTTTAAATCATGAGTGGTAAGTGGAAAGTATGGTTTACTGGGCAGTTGAAATTTTAAGCTTTGTAAAGAAATATTTGCTTGACAGTTGTATATTTATAAACGAGAGGCGAGACAGGATCCGAACACGGAGGAACCACCCACCCACCACATATGGGAGGAGCGAATCTCTCAAAATAGGAGAAGTCCCTGATCTTTGGTTCTAAAGAATGAACAAGGAGAACATTAAATTCCTTCCCAAGGAACTTGGAAGGAAGCCTACTCCAGGGAAATGTTCAAAGCCCAAATAATTTAAGTAAATCCAAACTAGCATAGGTTTGATGGAAAAATTTTAGAGGAACACGCCCAAAGAAATCACTGAGTGGTAACGGACCCTGGAAAGCAACAAAACTCCCTCAATGGTTTAGGGCTGGGCAGTTGAAAATTTTCAAAGGAAGTTTGTAAAGAAATATTTGCTCATGACTACACAACCAAAAACAAATTGATTAATAGTTTCATCTTCAAGAAAACATAGCAGACTAAAAATAGAAAGGAAAACAATCATGCAAAACAAAAATAAAGTTAATTAAGGAAAGGGCAAAAATCAATTAAAAATGTGGGAGAAATATCATTCTGTAAGAGGGGCTCCAGTTTGACAATATGAAAATACATGAGACCAAAACAGAACAGATCAAAACCACTTAGAGATGATGAAAAATAAATCCAAAATAGGACGAGAGAACGAATCACGCATAGAAAATGGAATGAAGTAGGTGGCGCTGGTGTCGCCGTCCTGGCGGGTGTTGAGTGTGGAGTTCCATTTTGAGAGATCCCCGTGGTAGTGGTATTTCACTCACCCTTCAAACATAGAAATCATGTAGGCAGCTCTGGAAAGCTCTTTTATTTTTGTTATAAGAAATGGAATGTGACACACTTTATATTTTTCCTGTCTTTTTAATTAATGTCAATTGCATTATTCTGGAAGAGGTTTGATATTGTGGAGAACGGCGAATACAGTTCCATTTTACCCAAACATAGAAATCAGCATTTTTAAAGGACCTTTAATCCTGTCTGCCATTGACCAAACAAATGTTTTCCATCTCAGAAAGAAATTTGCCCTTGTATATAATATTACTACTTAAATATTGGTACAGAATACAAGAATTTAGAATACTATGGGGTAATATTCTTTTGATGCCTTTTAGACCTGGGTGTGGTATTAGACAGTGGTGTATTGTCAGCTTTTTGTATTTGCTCTGTATATGGATGACCTAAGTAAAGGGATTTTGACAAAGGAAAAATCTATTTCTGGGGGAAGACCTGTGTCAGCCAGTGAAATTAGTTCCAATTAGCACATTTCTAGGTTTAAGACTGCTATATATACCAGAGAAAAAAAGCTATGTAGGATGCTGGAGTTACTACCTCCAGTTCGAACATCTCATACAGATGTCGGTATATACCGGGGGTGAGCTATTACGCTTCCACAGGCCTCCGTCCAATAGACTTCTCAATTCTCAAAGACCCAAATTGGATGAGCCGTTACAAACCTGTAACTCGGAATACTCACCCGACCGTAGGATGCTGGAGTTACTACCTCCAGTTTGAACATCTCATACAGATGTCGGTATATACCGGGGTGAGCTATTATGCTTCCACAGGCCTTCTACCAATAGACTTCTCAATTCTCAAAGACCCAAATTGGATGAGCCGTTACAAACCTGTAACTCGGAATACTCACCCGACCGCCAAGTAGGCGTCATCACGAGACTGACATGTCATTCCAAATTTAGCCTCTACCAAGCTGAGTATTTCACCCGGGGGGGAAAAAACGAGGGGTGGGTCACTGGGTGACACAGGTCTTCCCCCAGAAATAGATTTTTCCTTTGTCAAAATCCCTTTTCTGGGTCGACCTGTGTCAGCCAGTGAAATATTAACAGAGAATTAACTATACGAGAGCTTGGTGGCCCGCCTCAGAGAGTACACAAACGGAGTTAAAATAAAACATTTAAAGAAAACTTCACTGTGTTTTAATACAGACAATTCAAACATTATCACAAAAATAGGATTCAGAGGCACACAGGTAAAAAATTTCATAAATACACAGTAAAATTTTGAGGTACTCAGATAAAAATTTTTGAATACTAGGTATTAATCCAACTAGTATACTTAAGGCTAACAAAATAAATGACAATGAGGCATTGTGGAAATAAATGGGCTAGGCTAAGGGGCAGAACTGACCCAATGGAAGATGCAGGGCAAGCAGGTGAGACAGGGGGTCAGGGATTAAATTCATATAAACTAAACTTGAGTTGGACCAGGGGGGACCACACCACCCACTGCAACTGTGGAAAATTTAAGCCTCTAAAGACTTAAGATAGTGGCGTTTAAATATTTTTGGTGATTTCCAACCCGTATATTTCTTAAGTTCATCAAAATTCATATAATGAAAAAAGTTAGTGGAAGTGGCCACCGCACGAACATCATGGACCTTAGGTACTGATTTCGGATTTGCTTGCTTAATGAAATAAAGAATTTGCTGTCTGATGGCTTTGAGTGAGATATTGCCCCCCCCCTTCCCTAACAAAAAGGGGACCCGAAGTTCTATTAGAGGTTTTTTATTGTGTAGCACTAATTCATACAAACAGGTAGGATAATCTAGTGAAATGTGTTTTTCTTCAAATTTTGTGAAACTTTCTTGGCAGGCATTCCCCCCCCCACAAAAAAACAGCAATCCCCCAAAAAAATAAATTAGCCCTATCTTATATTTTAAGGTTACATAACTTTTGCACTCAAAATTTCAGCATTTTCTTCAGTATATCTCATAAAATAAGATGTCACATTGAGTGTTATAGGTGGTGTTGCAGGTAGTTTTGACCTTGACCTATTTTTGTAAGCCACAATTCAGTTTTCATCTGATTTTCAAGCTGGGAGCTACTGAAGGTTATTGCTGTTTGTACTGTATTGACCCTTTACAAGGTCACATGTTAATTTAACAGGCAAAGTGTTCTCTTTCATTTTTCTTTCTCTGATTCTGAATATTGGTAGGTAGGCACCTTGGTGGTTGGCAAGTACTTTCCCTGTTCATAGGTGAAACATGGTGAGTAGTTCCCTTGGAGATGGTTTTCTTTTCCCCCCAAGACTTTTTTTTCCCCTTGACCTATTTTTAAGGTTCCAGGTCAGTTGAAATCAAAATGTTTTGCATGTTTTCTCTAGGGTGAGGTCTCAGGTCCCCAGAATATTTATAAGAATTTATATAGTGAAGCTCAGAAGGTTAAACAGCAGCCTTTGGAGTGTGGGGCTTATTTCACCTACTCCAATTTACTAAAACCCTTTGATTGGTGGCTCCTCCCAAACCTTATCACGTCTGCAGTCATTAGTTTTTATTGTTAATTTTACAAGCAAAATATTTATCAAAATCAATTACTTGATAAAAGACCTAACAAGTCATAAACTGCACTTTTTCCCGCTAGTAAATTTATTTTGTGTTTTGGTGTCAAAATTTATTTCCTGTTTGTCAGAAGAGATGCAGTTGAATTAAATTTAGTACTATATTCAGATAGATTTTCGTGATAAACTCGATGCAAGGGCAGAATTTCACGAAACCTTTCAAGACAGATTTGATCACGGATCAAGCAGCCAGCGAGTTGCATTGATGCAGTGTTCAAAAACTAAGTAGGATAGCATTCTACACAATACAAAGGTATACATTCTCCAGCTTGGGTTGCAGACACAAATACTAGTTTTACTTGTGTCTTGGAATTGTTTATAGTATCTATTTTCATATTTACTCTACGACTGTGATATTAAAGCATAGCTAAACCAGAACAAAATAATCATTTATGCAGAAGGATAAACAGATTAGACCAAAGTAAAATACAGGTAACAAAAACTACTTATACTTAAAGAAACTAGTTGGAAATCTTACAGCATTTTCTTTTTATTCCAGATGAGTGAAGCTTCTCTGGTAGGGACTTTGGCATTCATAATTGAAGAGGAAGCACTCCTTGTGAGAGTCAGTGCTGGATGGCAATATGTTGCGGTAAGTTCTATGCAGTTCTTGCAAATCCATGTGCAGTTAGTGGTACAAAGTAAACTTTACATCAGCATTGCAGCTGTAAAACTTTACTTCCTCATAATGAGGCACAAAGACAATTAAGTTTGAACAGATGCTTCATGACCATCGGCTCTACTTCTGTTCGTACATGTGCCCACAAATTAGAACTTATTTTTAATCTTATGATTGGCTAGTTTTCATTCTGCGTAAGCACAGAAGATAGACTTCATTTTCACAAGTGCTTAATAAACGTTAGTCCTGCTCTCATCCACATATTTACAAAGTGGAATGTGTTTTCAAAGATGCGCCACAGACATTATTACTGATGTCATTCACACATGCACACAGAAGTGAACTTTGCTTTGACAGATGTTTCACAACTTGTAATACTACTTTTTTTTGCAGGTGTACATACAAAGTATACTTTGTTTCCTAAATGCTTCATCTCCATTAGTCCCATTTTGCCATACATTTACACACATTGAATTTTATTTATAAATAGATGCCTCATAGCCATTAACATGGGTTTCATTTACACTTATACACACACGAAGTGAACCTTGTTTATACAGATGTTTAGTAACCAGTGGCACAGCTCTTATTCACATATGTATGTATGGACTGTTTTCATAAGCTTCACAACCATTAGCCATGCATTCATTCATATGTGCACACACAACAAATTGTGTGTACACAAGCTTCATAACAGTACGAGTTCTTGTTCTCTCACTATTTATGGAGGGATTCTTTTATTGTACATGTTTTCTTTTTCACAATTTCACCACTGCTGTGCCTGTTGTTGATAATGATAGGGGAGTGGGCAGTGGAAGGATTTAGGTTGTCGTGAAGGAATGTATTCAATGAATGTTGCATGAAAAAATGCACTGAATGAAATACTATTTCAGGAATATATTTTTGTATAATGTTTTCCAGCTAATGTGTTGTTTAGGATCAGTCTTATTGTTAATGTAATATAACATTTTCTTGGTTACAGTTAGGATCTGTGATCCCCTTGCCCAGCCCTACGCCACCGCCATTGACAACACCCCTGAACACAGAAAGTGCTCGACCACCACCCCCAGAAGGAAGATCACTTGTTGTGGAAAATGAACCAAAGGTATATCTGGCACCCATGAACCATTATTTTTAATTGTTTTGTATTCTTTCAGAATCATAGAGCAATTTGGAGTCTCAGTCATTTCAGCTTAAATAGGACAGAAGCAAACCAATTGTCATGCTAAATAAGGAGGTTTACATTGGGTGAGAATCAAGAAAAAGGAAAGTACTGCAGAAGCGACTGGAGAAGACCTACATGTTTTTGTGATCAAAAACTTGAACTTACTGTGGTTTTACGTGTGGTATATTGCTATCTTGTTTTGGGGAAATGTGGATGCAGGGCAATGTCACAGTGGTAACATCAGAAGTAAACTATGATTGAAAACAAAGAGGTAAAAGACATTCTGATACAAAATAAGATGACAAGAAAGGTAACTAGAATAATTCAAAATATCGAGCTTTATAATGAAAATATTTTTCTCCTCTTCCCTCTTAAAGTGGAAACCTCCTGATGTGGTAAGCACTTACTTCTCATCCATTTGTAGCAAACAGCTGATGAAAAATTAATTTTTTTAATATAACAATACTGCTTCATTTATCTTCAGGATACCTGTCTTCATCATCTAACTAATTGAAGGTGTGCTGAATACGAAGGAAATTTATCTAAACTTTTCATAATTCTCACAGCTACGTCTGGCAGCGCTCAACGAGCCGTTTACAGGAGACATGACAGGAGTTCGTGGTGCCGATTATGCCTGTTATAGGGAGGCTAGAAGAGCTGGTCTTAGTGGAACCTTCAGAGCTCTTCTTACATCTAGGGTTCAGAACTTAGATTCCATAGTCCGCTATTCAGACAGGAGTCTGCCAGTTGTCAATCTCAAGGTTTGTATATATATTTTTCAACATTGTCATTTCCTCAAACAAGAGGTAACTCCATAGATAAAATAACAGAGTGAGCACCACTGTATTCCTAATTTTAACTGGTGAATCATGAAATTACCTACGGCTTCTTACACTCGCTCAGAAGGCTCATTGTTTGTACATTGAATCTTCGTGTATACAGTGAGCTGTTAGCCTCCTGTCATGTGCTCCCTTGCACCAAGGTATATTTTTTCAAATACTTTTTACCACTTTTCCACATATCTGCATCTCTTAAGCTTTCAGTTCTTTTTATGTTGTATATACAGTGATTAGAGAAAGGACAAATGATTGTCATTGTGCAGAGTGCCTTAGAGCAAGAGTTTGTGCCAGTTCAAGGCTGACTTAATCTAATGCGAACGAAAGTCATTGGAGACTTAACAGCTCTTTTGACATATATATATATATATATATATATATATATATATATATATATATATATATATATATATATATATATATATATATATATATATATATATACTATATATATATATATATATATATATATATATTAAAATTTATAATTATATATATAGATATATAATTTATAATTTTATAGATATATAATTTATATATATATAAATATATATATGGTATATATATGTGTGTGTATGTGTAAAATTTATATTTAATATACATTCATACCCCAAACTTACGCGAGGCGAATTTCCGCATAAGTCTGGCACGGTCTCTAAAGATGATAATAAATGCTTATTTCTAGAATTTAAACACTAAATATGACCCTAATCATGCTCCCAAAATTTTAAACTAACTTTTAAATGAAATTAAAGTTACTGTAATTTCACTGAATAATACTGCAAATGTAGTCAGTTATGCACATTTTAGTCCTAAGTTATGTTGTGTTGTCGTTTGTTAACAGTGTCCTTCATGTCCTTCCTGAGCATCTGGTGTTTTCTTTTCCATATTGTTTTATTCCCAGAGAAATGCTACGCTCCTACAGTATAGTCATGGCTTTCATTGATACAGTAACTACACATGATATAATGGTGAAAATAGCAAAACCTCAACCTCGTTATTTTTTTTCAGGGAGAGATTCTGTTCAACTCTTGGCGGGATGCCTTCTCAGGATCCGGAGGAACTTTTGCACAGAAGCCTAGGATCTTTAGCTTTGATTTAAAGAATGTTGTGAAGGACCCCACATGGTAAGCTTTTGCCTGCTGATATCAGCTGTTGTATGTCTTTGGAAGAGTCTTTTTCTTTCAGTGTTGTCTTTCCAATTTAGAGTTCTTTTAATGTTACTAAGAGTTCTGTACTTGTTACCTTTCAAGATACCATTCTAATATCTTCCCGAATTTTGTAGTATAACTTCTATTATCTGTGTCTACACTGTCTGCAACTAGGCATTATCTGCATGCAGCCACAGCCAACCAATAATAGAATTGTTGCAGATTGGTCTATGCCATGTATCATGGAGGGGAATGGCATTGCAGGATATCAAGAATGCCAAGGACAGGCTGAAAAAGTACACTAGTGATTTGGGGAAGAAGGTGCCCAGGAGTCAGGTCCACAGGGTCATGGCAAAAGGCCATCATGAGGGCATTGAACAGTCGACTTTGATCTAGTTTTGTCAGCAAGGGGCAGCTGGCATACACGTTGGCAGTGTTGAGTTGGAAGCTGCAACTACAAAATTTGCAGGCCTGCATGGGATTGCAAACTTTAAGGTGTCCAAAGGTTTTCTGTTTCAGTTCAAGATTCGTCATGGGCTTTCTAACAAGACTCATACCAAAGCTTTGGATTTGTCCAAGGAGAGAATAGAGGAATTGTGACGGATGTTGCAAGACTTGATGAAAAAAGGTTCTTTGTTTTAGGGCAAATTTACAACGCTGACAAAACTGGTCTCTTCCATTGCTCCTTACCCACTAATATGTTGGGTGATGAGAAAGTAAAGAGTTTACCTTGCTGAAATCTTTCCAAGAAACTCAAGTCTGCTTTGTTATGTGCAAATATTTCTGGTAGCCATCATTACAAACCAGTGATAGTTGAATATGTGAAGCAACTACATGCCCTGTGTGGGCTGATGGTAGGCTCTCAGTAATCTGGTATCATTCAGCAAAGGCTTGTTTTACCTCCAAGATCATAACCAATTGGTTTCATAATCACTTTTGTAAAGAGGTTGTTCATCAGACATAGGACTTGGCATTACTAGACACCAAATGTAAACTTTGCTTCTCATGGACAATGCATCCTAATGCAACCCAGTTGGATGGTGTATTAGGGTCATTTATTTGCCTCCTAATATGACTGTACTCATTCAGCCAATGAACCAAGGTGTTATTGCTGCAATGAAACAGCTATATTGGAAAAAGTTTGTAGAGGAGGTGATGGTGGTGCTTGAGGACAAGGGGGAGAATGAGCAAGCCTTGGATACGGAGGGGGAACAGACACTGGAGAATCTTCAGAGGTATTCACTGAAGTCTGCCATCAACAAATTTGCAGATGTTTGGAAGGATGTCACTGTACAGACTCTCTACCACGCTTGAAACCATATGCTGAAGGGAGAAGAGGGCATGATGGACTTTCAGGGGTTCGAAGTCGACAACTTCCACCTCACACTCACAGAGGAAGGCTTCCAACTTTTGTCCGACAGTGAGATAGTTGCCGCTGAAGAAGACGTTGGCGATGAGGCTATTTCACAACGAGCACTTTCATACAAGCACTTGCACCTGGTCTTCAGTATGTTTATTGAGATCATAGAGAACCCCAACAATGACCCTAACTACTGCCCCAGAGCCTTGGACTTGGCTGCAGAAGTTTGGGATTTTCAGCAGAATATCATTGCAAAGCTCAATCATTATCACCAGAGTACCTTGGCAGCTTCTTCACATTCCAAAAGCCCGTGCACCCAGGGCCACTACTTCTTTGGTAACTTGGTTGTTCAACATAGAAACGCAGGTTGAGCATGTGTGCACCCTTGATTTACAGAATATGCAAGGTTCCTTCAGCTAAGAATCTGATGTGTTGCTGCCCCACGACCATAACCCTCTAGGCACCTCTTCCAGCCAATTCGACACAGTTGAGCTGGTAGATGGGGAGTAGGTGGAGGAGGACTAGTAAACCTCCTCAAAAATTTTTAAAAGTCCTACCATCGTAAGCACTTAGGGCGGCACACACAGGTACGTGACAGAAAAAGTTTGGTTTTATTTTTGCATTTTTTCTTATGTAAAGAACAAATGTTTGTATTAGTGTAGGAACAAAAAGAGGTTTGCCTTTTGTGTGTACCATGTATTTTTAAGTTTTAATGTGTACTGTGTTTAGGCAAAATAGGAAAAAGAAAGTGATACCCAAATTATTTGGTATTGTACTATACGTACAGTACACCTTTCATATTGTGTGTTGCATTCGAGAGGGAAAAAGGGTGTCTAATTTTTTTACAATGTTTGTTCAAGTGTTATACAGTGTTTTTTTATGTGTTTAGGCAAAATATGAAAAAGGAAGTGATACTCATGTTATTCGGTAGTATACTGTACATACAGTATGCATATCACATTGTGTGTTGTATACAAGAAAAAATAAGAAGGGTTTACTATTTTTAGTGTATGTATACAGTATAATTTGTGAAAAATATGGGAAAATAAGCTATCTAATTGCCTTTTGCATCAATTTTTTTAGCTTGAGGTATGATGGTTGTTTATAAGCATTTTTAGTGTTACATTTATGCGGTATTGACAAAGTAAGGAGAGTAAGGGTATGGTTGCCATTTTACATCCGTGGAGTTTTATTTGATCTTATCTGGTGGGGCATTGGTTTTATTATTGCGGATAATCAAAGGAATACTGTAATTACTATTATTATTAATATCATTATTACTTACTTGTAGAGTGCTGAATCTGCAGAAGTTCATCTTCATCACTTACCTTTTACACAGACAGCCTTACATATTTATATTAATCTATCTCCAACAGCTGTCTGATATATTGTGCTGCCTCTTTTGTTGGTTTTTCATGTATCCCCAGCTCTATGCACCTGCTCTACTGTACTCAGTTTTTTCAACTCTCTATAGCATTACAAAATGTTCTAAGGGTCAGCAGCCTCTCTGCGCACCACAACAACTCACACAACTTAATCTTCAGTTCTCTTCTGTAATATTCTTTCATAAGTAACATGTTTAATCTTATCTTCATTATGGTACCATCTTTGGTTTTTAGTTCTTTGATGTACCCTTCTCAGCTGTTTCCATTTATAAACTTCTACTTTGTCATTCATGCTGTACTTTATTTTATTTAATTTTTCATTTTGCCTACTATTTTCATTTTTAACTCATTCTTGACTGTTTGATTTTTACAATTTCTTATTTCTTCTGCTTTAACTAATTTAATTTTTTTAACTGTGGTGAGTTGTCATATGAATAGAATGGAACACATTGAATAGACTAAAATGTTTTGGAAGGAAATAGGAGATGGAAGAGTCTTAATTTCCAATATAAGAAAGGTAAGTATATAACGCTGCTGATGTTGTGAAAGTCTTCTACACAGGGAGTTCTCACATATTGTGAGGCATTGCTAGCTAGGGGTTAACGTTGTTGTACAGGCCAAAATTGGGCCACCATAAATGGAAAGTTTTCTTTTTCAGTAACCTACCATATATATATTCAGTATTACAGTATTTTTTTGTAAATATCTTTATAATTTTAACATTATGTCTACAGGAGGATTTTTTTCAATAGATTTTGCTGTAAGACTGTTGCCTACCTGACACAGGCTTGGCCTAATTCTAAAGCTGATAGTTCTTATTTTTCATATTATTAAACAAAAACTTTATTCCTAAAATATTTTGTACAACCTAATTTCCCGCACAGGTTAATTATACTTCCCTTTGTTTGATTCTACTTGCTTTACTGTTGATATGTGGAATTTTTTGGATTGGCTTTCTCATCAATTTTGACGTGACAAACTTCAGTTTTGCCTGCAACATTGGCTATCTCTTGTAAAGCCTGGCAGATGGTTATAAACAGGAACCAGAAAATTTTAGCACGTAACATATCCTTTATTGTTAGAAAGCAATTACAGTATGGCATAAACATTTAGAAATGTATGGTAGAGGCTAACATATAGTCAGCCTTTACTTAAGCATGTAGAAAATATTTCAAAACTTACCTTTTTTCTGTTCCAGGCCACAGAAGTATATCTGGCATGGCTCCAACTTGGATGGAGAAAGGGCTCTTTCATCCTACTGCGATGCATGGCACACGAACGCCAAAGATGTCGTGGGCTTAGCATCATCCTTGCACAAGAATCGTCTCTTGGGTCAGGAGAGGATGGGCTGCCACAACTCTTTTATTGTCCTATGCATTGAAGCCACCGGAAAAGCACACTTCAGGCGCAGACGCCATGTTCCTCACTCATCGCACACATCTTCATCGTTGTCATTAGAACAGGAGATGACAAGCGAGGAGTATCAGGAATTTTTGAATAAGATCACAAATGAAGAAAATGTGTGAAGAAACATCCTTCCATTAATTATATCTCAAACAGTGAGTGGACTTTCACTTAAAAAAGGTACAGTGGTTGTGAAAGTTGCTTAAGAATTAACTTTCACAGACAACAGTTTCATGACATTAAGTTATTACTCATATTTGGTGCTGATTTAAACAATAGAAACCCATCCTACCACTTCTTTGTATAGGACAGAATATAAGAACTAAGGATTACTTTCCAACTCTTACTGATGGACAGTTGTGTTTAATATGATCATAATGTGATTTATCCATTAAGAAACAACGACTTCCACCTTGTCATGCTTCTCTCGAGTCACAGAGACACAAAATGACAGCAGTATCTGTTGTTGTACGTAATATTACGGGTCGTGGCTCTTTGGAAGTAAAGTTGTTTATTGTCAAGTCTTAATCAGTGTTACCAATAACTGTTAGCTGTTGTAGCTCCCTTTAGCAAACCCTGGATTAGCCTTCTGGTACTTCAGTGTACACTTCCGTTTAGAACGAGAACATAAATCTAGAACTGCTCTAGATTTCATGGCAACTCCCTGAAGATCCATGCTTTCACCTACTTTGTGTGTTTAGGACATTGAAAATTCTGTACTTTACCAGCTCTGTGTAAGATTGGGAGTAATGAAGTTTTAGAATTTGGCTTTTGTCTGAGCCTAAAGAACATTATACAGTAACTGTTAGGCTTTTCGGCATCCCTACAGGAAGATGATATATGAACTGAAAGATTTGAGTCAGGGGATATGCTTACATCTGTTTCCTTACAGGAATGGACAGTTGGTAATGTCTTGTACTTGTGTATTCAAATGTTTACAACAGGTAAGAGATCAGTGTTGAATGCAAGGTCAAAAACAAGAAAAGTAATTGTAATCTTGCATTCTGTGTATTAGTTTCTATTAGATTAATGTAGTAGAATTATCTGAAGTTCGTGAGTGCTTAGTTTATTTACCTAAAAATGGAAAACTCATTTACTGAAGTATGAACTTTAGTTTTGTACATTAGGTTACAAATATGCGAGTTGTTCATTAACAGTTATTAAAACAAGGGACATTTTCATGTTTTGTAAAGTGAACGACTTTTATATTTTTTTCTGTTTCTTTCCCCAGTTACTAAAACGAAAAATATTCCATGGATCTTTACATTATTACTTTTTTATGTTAATAATATAAGGTAATGAACTCTATAAACATTTGAAACTAATAAGAAAAAATAATTCTGTGAATAGTTTATAAGAAACATAATTTTCCATTTTCTTCCATTGTCATATAAATTAAACTTTATTTAGGGCCTACTTCTTTTTGGGAAAATTCTCATTAAATTCCAACACCTTGAGTTTATATGATGCTCTCAGTATCTCGGATTCGGAAGGAATCTTTGCAGCAGTAAATATGTGCACTGAAAATGCATCTTTTATGTTTTAGTAATGTAAATAAATGTCTATGTTTGACTTAGAATGACTCAGCCAAGTTGGTTCCTGTATGTTGAGAAACCAGAGTAGCCATTCTGCAGTGAGGTAGAAATCAATTACCGTACTATTTGATCTTCCATTTTTGCCATTTCACTCGCATCTTTTACAATGCCGTGACAAGTTGTATGTGCTTTTGAAAATGTTGTACTTGTTTTCCTAGTAGTGTATGTAGTGAATAACTTAAAAAGTAGTTCAGTTACTAAAGAACTGGGTGATCATCCACAATGCTCTGAGAGCTCAAAGGAAAACAAAAGCTTCAATAAGGCATTTATTTAACAAGTGGATCTACCATATCTTTGGTCTCTTCCACTGATTAAATCGCCCCCTCCAACCTCTCATGCCTTTTCTGCTTGGAAGACTCTATGTATTTTATTCTCCGTGACCTAAGCTTTAAGAGTCAACTTTTAGTTTTGTTAAACTTGACTTCAACCAAATCTCTTTTCCCTCCCTGTTTTAGTCAGCTGACTGTTGACATTCTTTCCCACCTGAGCTGAGGTTGACAAACATCCCTTCAAAGCTAGTACAGTATTCACCATACTTGTCTTCCTTTTAGAATTACCTTTAAAACAGTGGATAAGTCATGTATTATTAGAATTTTCTGATAATGTTTCTCATATTGTACATTGTTCTAATACCAGTTATGTATGTGTTCTTTACATTTATGTCGGATATATCGAATGCTGCTTTAGGGTATTGCTGCCATACAGTTGCATTAACTCCTATTTAATTCCAAGTCATTCTTGAGAAAGTGAGAATGGATGTTGATCCTACCTCTTCTGAAAATGAAGCCCCACATAGTGAAAATGGACCCGTACAGAAACTGTGATCACACTACATAGGATCATACAGAAACTAGCAACATGTTGCTCTTCATTCATGGCTGTAAACATAAAGACCTTTAGGTTTGAAGCATTGTTCTACAGAACTTGGTGAATGGCAGTATTTCTGATTGTGAAGGTTTTAAAGTTTTAAAATGGAATGTAACAATTTCAAATTTTTAATTGATGCTAACTGCGAGACATCCTGGTTCTTTATGGTATTTGAAAACTGTGACAGGATCAACCTCTCCCATGCAACTTATATTCTATCTTTTTGTGAAATGTAAGTGAAATTAATATTCTATCTTTTTGTGAAATGTAAGTGAAATTAAGGTTTAAGCTTTATAAACTATGAATAGCCAATATGTTTTATAGGTTTGTACTGCTATTTTTGCTCACTATTTTGTAGATTATAAGTATGTTTTCAATCTTAATTTTTTCCATCTTGAAATATTCTTCAGACATAAGTTAATCTTCTGTTTTCATTAATAAAGATTTATTGTCTCTCTTTCCCACATATTTCATGGAAATTAAGAAAAAACTGATAATTATATTGATTATTTTTTAAATTAAGCCAATAAAAACCATTCTGTCTTTCATACAATTTAAGAGAATTGAGGAGTTCTTTCTTTTAACATGAATGATTTATGAAAAATAAGCAAAAAGAACAATCTCTCTCTCTCAAACATCAATGAAAACAGAACAAAAACACACTCTGTCCCACTGTTCAGCAAAAATGAAACAAAAGCAACAGTAATCTTTGAGGCAAAAAGAAAAATAAAGTATAAAGATATCAAGCTTAACTGGAATGAAACTGCTTGATTACTATTGTGGGTAGTGTGAACTAATGCATCATAGCATCTGTTGCCAAAGCAGTCTTTTATCTACATTATAGTAATTTCTAAAATATCTAGTGTATATTATTTATGATACCGATGAATCTGTAATTACCTTTGTACCATTGATAATGTTATATATGTATTTTTATTCCATCTTTGTTAATCAATTTTTAATATTTTTAAGTTTTTAGCTTTTTATAATTTCAGTGTATAGTAGTTCTTGAATTATTTTTTGTAGTTTTTAAATCAATTTTGTAGGTTTTGCTGGTAACTAGTCATGTATGTTATACTCTAGGAGTAAACCAGCAACAAGCTCTCTAGACTTGTAAAGTTCAACAAGATAAAATAAGGCTGTCAAGCATCCTGCAGGATTTTTAGATTGCCAACAAGTATCTTACAACAGTTGTTGTAACAGAAGTGTTCTACGTAGTATTGTCTTCTGTAAAGCCAGCTTTGCTGGAAGATTTATGAATTCTGTAATATCGAATTATGGGATATTTTGTCTTTGGATATCAGTGGCATTCAAATAACTATTTTTTGAGAATTGCCAGAGTACTAGGCTTATCTGTGTTAGTTTGGGAAGGTTTCTTAAGGTGCTCTTGCTGTCATTCATTGCTGGATGGTGAAATAATATCTATAAAATTATCTGTACATTAAAGGTATCTATAGCATTAGTTTTAAATCGTAAGTCAAATCACAGAATATATTAAACAGCACATCATTGTAAAATCATAATATTCAATCTGTACTGATATTGCTATTTATTATAATTAACGAGTTGAAATTACATGAAATTGCAGTGCAATATGAAATTGTACATGAAATCGCAGTTCGGTATGAAATTGTAGAAAGACTTTTTTGGTCCTTGTTATAAAGTGTTTCAGATATCCTATAAGATTGGTAAGAATTGGATAAATATGACAAATATGTAAAGTCTGTCCTAACTTGCAGTCAAAAATAAGCACATTATAGCAATACTAAATCACTTAAGCCTGTGGCAGATATTGTAACTGGCTTTAATATTACTAATGTTTGAGCTTAGTCAGTGACTGTAAAAAAAAAAAAATTCTCATCTGGTTGTCAATTAGAAGAATTTTTGACAAGACTGAATATTTTTCTTTAATGGGAATTATAATTTAGGTTTATTATTATACATCAGATTTATTTCATTAATGAGATTCCTAATTGTGTTCTAGTTTTTTAATTCAATTTTGTTTCAACTTTATTTTTAGTCAAAGTGATGCTGATTTTAAAAAATTACTTTTTATGCCTTATGATCACATAAAACAAATACTTTGCTTTCTGTTGATTCATTGTGTTCGTCTTATTTCTCTGCAAGAGTATTTGTAGAATATCCAGTTACTCAGCTATTTAAATAATTATTTTATGTAATTTTCTTCCTTTCTGGTGTAAGCTTATGTTACCAGCTTATGAAGTCAGATCCTCCTAATTATTATGTAAATTTCTTTGTGATTTTCACTTTTTATTTTCATATGTAATTCCCATTTAATGACATTTGACATTATAAATTCTTATTATTGTTTTAGAAGATAGAAAAAAAATAAGAACTTGAAGCAATTTCGTTTCATGTGGTTAATATGAAATTAACTTAGGAATTCATTTTAATGTGAAATGAAAAAATTTATGTGCAATGGAGAATGCATGAGTTCATTTTTATTTTTCCTGAAGCTTTAAATTGGGAGGATATTATCCAACAATTTGCCAATTGAATTTCCAGTATCCTCCTCTTAAAACATTACAGGCAGTCCCCGGTTTACGACGGTTCCGGCTTACGACGTTCCGAGGTTACGACGCTTTTCAAATATATTCATCAGAAATTATTTCCCAGCTTACGACGCATGTTCGGGGTTACGACGCGTCGTCGTATGCCGATCCGACGGAAGAAATATGGCCCCAAAACGGCAGAATAATCATAATTTGAAGGTTTTTTTGATGTAAAACTCAATAATAATGCAGTTTACATCGTTTTCAATGCACCCAGAGCATTAAAAGTAAGGTTTTCTTATGATTTTTGACGATTTTCGACGATTTTCCGGCTTACGACGATTTTCGGGTTACGACGCGGCGCAAGAACGGAACCCCCGTCGTAAACCGGGGACCACCTGTATTCCTATTTATTTGTATTGTTTCTTTGTACAGCAAATTGTATAAAGTTAAATATGTATGAGAACAGGATAATTCATGTAAGTTCTACCAACTTTTGATATTATAATTAATGTGCTGAACAAACTTCCAGAAGAGAACATCCCTGTTAGATGCATGAATATAAGCAGAGTCAAGAGCAGAGAGGAGAAATATAGAAAAACAAAGAAACAAAGCAGATAAATACAGTACTGACAACTCTGTTTACTCAAGTCTTAGATAATAATTGTAAAAAAGTAGTGTCATGGTCATGTCTGAATCATGCTGACCTTTTTTTGTGAAAATTATAGGCAATTAAAATCATGAGCATGGGATTTAGTGCATTGTGGGTATATGAAAATTGAGAACCTTTAAAATATTTAGTTTTATTTAGCAATTGTCAGCTTGTGTTAAAAAATTAAGAAAATTGCTGTAATGTCACATACAAGTTTTGGTTTTGCTTTACCAACATGTGCAAAAAAATATTAAAGATTTTGAAATATTTCCTTGTAGGCACTAAAATTTCAGCAAAATTAGAGTGAAAATCATTTTAAGGTTTCTTGTTAATATATTTTACCGAATCACAGTTGACTGCCATTGTAAAAATCCATTATTTGTTTCCTATGAAATACACAAACCGTCATCTTATATAGGAATATTTTTGTAGCACAAGATGATTGTTGACAGGGTAGTTTATTTTAAAGTAAGTGTGGTAAGTGGCAGTATGTTTGGGAGGAGGGGTGTCCCAGCCACTCATCTGGGTGATCCCTCACTTTTCTTACGCCGCTCTGATGTTACTGTCACTGGTCTGCAGTGCTGACTTTAGATTGATGAAAATTGACTCAAACTTTCTTTATTACGCCTTTGATTGTTACTGATACTAGGCCAGACTTGTGAAATGTCCTTGACATGGCATAGTAGGTTCATGTTTTCTTGTGACAGTGGTTTGCAAGTTTTTTGCCTTCTGTGGGGAGGGCCAAAATTGTTCCAAGGTGCTTCCTTACTAGGAGTACAAAACATGGTTGTTTCATCAAAATTGATACACCCCTTGTCATTCCAAAGAGATCTTCACTTACTGTACCTACTGGTGCTGTGACTACTGCTGCTTAGTCTTAATTCTTGCTGGAATCTTTGCAAGAGTTGGCTTTGCCTGCATTAGTGGATTTTGGTATTGGCCCTGCTGCTGCTGCTGCTTCCGGTGGTGCCACTACTGTCCCTATTACATGTAGGCCTATTCCAGGGAGATGATGTCATCTGCCATTGCTGCTGCTCCAGCTGTTGTGATCCACTAGTTCCCTCCAGAACCTTGCACTGACCATGTCCTCATCCATAGAGGAAAGTCTCATTGAGAGGCGAATTTCGAACAGGGTTGGAAAATCCTGTGTCCTCCTCAAGCTTGTCATCTTCCTCCTATTGTATCTTCCAGCCCTCTTCCAATTCTGCTCAATACCCAGATTATAAGAGAGGATGGGATGGGTGGGGTAGTTCTGCAGATGCAGCTGGTGAATGGCCTTGCCTCTCCAAGTCTATTCTTATAGTTTTGCATTGCAAATTTTAGGGAGGCTTGTAGTCAAGAAGGACATCCACCTATAAAACTTCTGTCAGAACAAATTATGAAATGCACAATTAGAAAAGTCCCATTAAAAACAACAACATAAACTAGGGATTAACCTGAGAGTAGGAAGAAGGCTCACAAGTCATCTCACTGAGAGAAGCTCAGCAGGACTTTATGTGCTGGACAACTCTTCCCAGAAGAGAGGCGACAAACATTGCTCCCATTCTTCAGACTGATCCTCTGGGAGATGGGCAAACAGTGCAGGTATGAGTATTCTTATGACTGGCTGCCTGTCATTCCATCTGTGTTTGGTACTGGTACCAGTTAAAATCCAGTGCAGTGGCTGTTACTCTGCTGACCAGTCACCCTAGTGCAGTGTCCTGGCCTCAGTCAAAATGCCCATCTCATACACACTGTTACTAAGATCATCTTTCTGTGCTTGTTTGCAGATGTGTTGTATCCACTTCCCCTTCACTAACATCCAAGTGGGTTCAGTTCCCAGCACATGGAGACAGGATGATGAGGTTGATTCTGTATTCTAATACCAGTAATGGCTGGGCCTTTAGTAGTAGACACGGATAGAGACTATTTTTGGTCTTCTTTGTCTTCAGAATGAGGGTTTTGTTCTTCCTTTGGGGTTAGTTTGGCATACTTCTCTTCCAGTGAGCATTTCTCAGATTGCTTTGGTGTGCCTGGTCTGCGCTGGTAGAGGGGGCAAACTCTGTCTTTTGTGGAACTGGTGGGTCCTGAGGGCCCTACTTTCTCAAACAAAATTAGCTAAGGTAGAAAGGCCTTATGTGGATTTAGTGTGCTCATTCATAAGCACAATGGTCTTCGAGAGCTTTTGAGGGCTATCTCATGGCACTTTTTTTTTTTTTTATCACTAGGATTCTTCTGCAGCCAGAAGGCAGAACGCATCATCTCCAAAATCCTCGTTTTGAGAAAATCGAATTTAAAGTTTTAAACATCCATTACTTTGTTCCTACTTGTGTCAGTGCTGTATATTTTGCATATCTGCAGACTGACATCTCAACTCTTGATTTAAGCCATTAGATTTCCACAAATCCTGTATAAAATTGCAAAATTAATATCACATTATCTTCTGCTAAAATGCGGACATGATGCACTCTGCCTTGTAATCCTTTGCTTTAATTATTATATAAATATTTGGTAGAATGTATATTAATTAAAAAAGTAAAGAGTTTAGAAGGTAAAACACATTTTCTCAATAGCCCTTAGTATTTTTGGAAAAAAATATGTCTATTTAATGCAAGTGTTTTATTGAAAAAAATATCCTCTTTCATATTGCACAGAAATTAAAGTAAAATTCATTCACTTGTTATAAAAAACCTTACATATCCATATTATCAGAAACATAATGATGAGTCATATCATTCTATTTTGGGTCCACTGATTATGAAAACTGTGCGAGTGTCAAATGGGTCAGATATTCTTGAGACATGAGAATATCCCTGCCAGGCGACAAGACTTTGTGAGTTTGTTCGTCGGAAATGTCTGGGTTCCGGAGAATTCATTCAAATGTGAGTTTTTTGGGGCAGAGCCCAGGGTGTGAAGGTGTTAGTCATCAAACAAATTATCATTTGAAGATCAACACCGAGATTGATAGAAGCCTTCGGTGAAGGCTCTGTAGAAAAAAACCTTGCATATCCATATTATCAGAAACATAATGATGAGTCATATCATTCTATTTTGGGTCCACATAATTTGATAGCAGATCTTTGCTCGATTCATTGTCAGGCATGTTGACCAAGAATTCTCTTGTTTTGGGGCATTTTGCAAACTAGCTTGTCAGTTTGTTTTTCTTCTTTATAGAAGATATTCCTGGGAAAATTTTCCATTGGAGTCATTAGGAGATCACTTGTTTTTTAACTTTTTTACAAAATTACAAAACTTAACTTATATTGAAGCTCTTTGAAAGATGTCTTATACCGAAATCCAATTACTCCTTTCTCAAACATGACATCTGACATCTACAATTGATTCTAAGTATGGCAAATCACCCTGTTCTAACTGTTCTTTTCTGACTGTTTATTGCTGGAATATTAAAGAAATATTCCTTGCCATTGATGTCCAGCACTTCCAGTCATTTCACAGATGTGTGAATCACTTTTTTCAGGTCTTCCATATTGTAAACATTACCTTTCCTCTTTAACTTCTTTTCAACATGGCCATGGATGTGTGGCCTGTTGTCACAGATATTCAAAATTAATACTATTAATTTGGTTTTCAGAATTAACAAGAATTACCATGGCATTGTATAAGCACCAGCTTTTCTGTACAGCACTATTGCCTGCCCAGAAAAGAAAATCCTGAGCATCTCTTCCTTTTTAAGTGATAGATATGCATTGGCCACATGATTTCTGCCCGATTCATCCCATATCACAGCATAATGTTTATCTTGTACTTTAGAAACTTTTCCTCCTTTAATTTTGTTTGCCCTCATACTGGCAAATGTTCCATTGACTACAATCAGTCGAGGTGTAAAGATGCAGCTTTTCAGTCCTGTGATCATTGGAAGCAAGAGAACTTTCTGAATATCAACAGCATAAACTCTACCGGTAGACTTCCATACCTTTGAATTATCTTCTTTATAGGTTTGATGAGCTTCTTTCATCTTGCAATGTATTTTTCTTGTGAAATAGATACACTGTAATTTCATTTTCTTGTAAGTTTTTGTAGACAGCACTTATATCACAGGTAGTTTATTTCCCTCCTGTAAAGACATATCTTTTTTATGTGTTCCACTATTATTGAATGATCTTTCTTATTTGTGGGGATGTGTTGACCCCTCATGTCAGGCTGTGCTTTGTTCATCCCTCCAACAGAATCTTCAGAGTTTTTTACCACATCAACAATGACTCTACTGCTGCTGTATCCACCAGTTCGTATGAAGAATGTCTGGCAAACCTGTATTTCATCCCTTGATGCACTGAGAAATGTATATATGAAAGAATAAGATTTCCTGTTGTTGCTGTATTTCTTTTTCTCTGGACAGGTTCTTTACGAATTTTAGAAAGTAATCACTGCCTTTGTGTGTCGTAAGTCATGTTCCAATACTCTTCGTGGATTTTGCCTCTCACCTCTTCTGTAAATTGTGTTGTACCTCTTCACATGCACAAGGTGTAAGAAGTGGATGTTTTTGGCTCTGAATGTGCTGCCTCTCTGCTGTTGTCCAACCCCAACTTTATCTGAACTCCAACCCTAGCCTCATCCCCAACCCCAACCTTATCTCTAACCCAAGCTTCATCTCTGACCCCAACCTCATCTTTGGCTCCAACCTTAAACTCATCCCCAACCCAAACCTCATCTCCAAACCCAATCTCATCTCCAGCTCCAACCCTAATCTCATCTCTAATTCCAACCCTAATGACAACTCCAACCTCACCATAAAACAACCTCAACCCCAACCTCATCTCTAAACCCAACCCCAACCCTGACTTCATCCCCAACCCCAACTTCCTAACCAACTCTGTAGCCCTTACCTTTGCCTTAATTCACTGAAAGCTTCCCGTGTAGTAGCAAACATATTCTTGTGTGCAATTTAAAAAATAATAATCCTTTTGTTGCTCAGGACTGGAAATACATGTCCTTTCCTCAACAGTTAGTGATTACTGAACTGATAATGAATACAGTCAGACAGATTCTGTCAGAGTCTGACATGTGATGACATGTTATAAATTGTTTTAATGCACTCTGCCAGTCAGATTACATCAAGTATCATGTTCATTTCATAGCATACCAAATCAATTTCAGGCAGAATCCATTAAGTCTTAGTTAATGCTTTCTGCCACGTAAACATGTTCATAGTGAGTTTTGCCATGAAATATTGCAGAAAGGACGAGGAGAAAATAATTGCTGTTTTCTTGGTATAAAGACAAGACAGACATATCTCGACACAACCACAAGATTCTCCTCTTTCTGACGATTCCATAGGTACCAAAATTTCGAAAATGACATTTTTGGAGATTATGTGTTCTGCCTTTTGGCTGCAGTCTTGGGTTAACTCCAGAGACTTTGCAATCTTTCTGGTTGTCTTGTTCCCCACTTGCCTGTAGGGTGTAAGAAAAGGGAGACCTAAGTGCCAGAGGACTCCGAGAATTGCCTTCTATAGATGAACTCATCGATCTGTTGGCTATGAACAGTGTCACTGGAGCTCCTGTGGAAGGGATTGCCCTTTCATTTTCCAAAGCAGTCCCCATGAAACTGATAGCTATGGCCCCCTCCAGTCTGCCTAGTGATTGTACCTGTATTCCAACAAAGTGGCAGACTAACTGTATCTGTCCTCTTCTTTGAGGATGATACAATGGAAGGTGTTGAGGGGAAAGGACACTGACATTCCTCAACCACCAGTCTGCAAACCTGATGGCCAACCTGGTTTTTAAGAAGTGCACTGCTGTTCACAGCCTCCTCCTATCAGGTTGTGACCAAGAGCATTGTCCAAGTCCTGAACAAAATGGTAACAATATCATTCTTACTCTTTTGAAAAAAGGCAGGAGCAGAGAAGAGAACTGTCACTCAGGACTCCTTAATTCATTGTGTGATGTCCTTCAAGATGCCTACAGCAGCTTCAAAGGTCACTGTGTAGCCAAGCTTTCGTGAATGGCTATGCTAGAGACATTGGGATTAGGACATACCTGCAAACCCCAGCATAAAGGTGGCAGTCCTTCTCTCCTACTGCCATTAGTCAAGAGATGCCTGTCATGCCACTGGGCAACATGGCACTGACAGGGGTAGAGTCCTGGGTACTCTCAGTCCTGTAGGATGGGTACTGACACCTTTCAAAGAATGCCAGCTACCCCTAACACTTAAGCCAACTTATTTCCAGGCCTACCTTCCAGAATCACCCTTATCTTTTGCCCTGTTAGCTAAGGTGAGGCCATGCTGGAAAAACAAGCCCTGAAGTTGTAGATGACCATTCTCTGGACTTCCATAGCTGCATTTTCCTAGTGGAGAGGTTAACAGGAGGTTGGATTGATTGATTATGAAATTTAGGTCTTGAAGACCAAGCGCCGGAACCCATCAGGATTATTCGAGAGACTGGTTACTAATCTCTCTCCAATGAATGGGTACGTCTAGCAGACTTGGTTCAGGATGGGACTCCATAGTTTATGTTAACTAACATCAGAGAGGGCAACTGAGGGTTGCATTATAATTTGTCCTGATGACTTTGGGCTGAGTGATATTTTTAGTAAAAAAAAATTGTGTGCATTGAGTACAGTATTATGTCCAAACAGCAGCTATACGTATATATTATCTAAAAATTGTATGCTTGAAGAAAAACCACTGAAAAATTAGGATTTTATTATCTATAAACATTTTTTATTATAGGCTTTTTATTAATACAGTATCTCCAAACATTTTTTATTATAAACAATGCAACAACTAAACTGCAAATTTTATGGCAATATCTTTTGACAGTTATGAAGTTGTCATGAAAACACACAAACATTGTTGAAAACAATACTCCTCAAATATTTCCAATACACACCCCTGATAAAAACATAGGTATCAAAGTTTCCAAAATTCATAAAATATCACAAGTGCAAGATTCTTAGCATAGACTGGAGTCAGGCTGCAATATGGCAGAAATATTTACATTTGTAACTTGCACAAAGATAAAAAGGGCATTTAAGGTGATTTTGTCTTAATTGTATTATAGTAGCATTCAGTGAGCTAATTGCCACAAACCCTTGACTAAAATAATAATTTTTATACTTTTTACAAAGTAATATTTTACTTTAATATAAAGTAAAACACCACTGAGGGCTGCACACAGGCTCATTGCAGGGTGCCAGGTTGCTCATGCATGCCTTGACATAAGCATACTTTCAGATAACTATCTATTAGAGCAACAAGAAGCACAGTACCTCCGTGTGCAAAGAGGACTGACTGTCACTTATCAAGGATCTGTGCTTTGGACCACTAACAGCCCTAGTATTCACTTGCGTATTCACCATGGTGTCAGTTTGGGTGCAACAGGCAAGGATTTGCTTCTTGCAATATCTCCATGACTTGCTGATCCTAGCATCTTTGAAGGCCCAGTTGCCCAAGGTTGAGATTGCCTTCTCTGTTTTTGTCATAATCTGGATCTTCAGCCCAAAAAGTAGGCACAGTATAATTCTTGGTCACTTGTCATCCATGGAGACATTATCCCTCAGACGTGACTCTACATGCTTATGTTTCAGTTATGATTGAGGCAGCAGTGGTCATCTATAATAGACAAAACCTATGCACCAAAGTCAGGAAGTGAGTAATGATTTGGAATGGAAGAAGTATGAAAGGAACCTCAAAGCAAGAGACCTGTCGAACTTCTCTCTCTCTACAGATGTATAAATTTTCAGTTGCATCCATGGGAGGATGTGAAGTGCACTTGGATGATCTAGCTTCATTAGTGGGTGTGGAACTGTACATTATCCTTAAAATTCAGGTGGTGGTGGTGGTGTTAGTAGTGACGGCATACATCACCATGTGCAGGATGGTCATCTTCCCTCTTTGTGAGAGCAGACTAACAATCTCTCAAACTGTTGGCCAGGTATGCTCCGGGCAGGAGGAATTACAAGGGTAGGGTAACAACCTGATTGGTCCCTACATCCTCGTGCCACAAATGCTCTTTGAACTGTTTTGAGCACCAGTGACTGATCAAATGCCACCTGGTTAAACAAGGTCCTCTTGATGTTCTGCTTACCAGTTCCAGTTGCATTGGAGGATGCCTTTTTGGCATCTATGGGACCACCTGGAATACACCTTTCAGCCATTTGCTCAGATCAGTTCACAATGACCTTTGTGGCTCATCACTGGCCCCCTGCCAAGTACTATCCCAATCAGTTAGTGCTCATGTTCTCAGTTTTCATTGCCAGCCCACATGTCGAGGTTCCACCACTAAGTGAACAGCCTATCCCTTCACAGCTTGAGACTATCCAGCTTTCTTGAGAGAGGTTTTTCTTGAGATGTGCAGAACAGTCAGGAAGTCTTCTGCAGAAGTGTATCATTGGAAGTGGGCCATCTTTAATGAATGGTGTCATTGGTAGGATGTCTCATGTTGGAGCCCTCTTCAAGAATTGTGGACTGAATTCTTCTTTCACCAAGACAAGCTTCTTGCTAGGGTCCAACATCCAAGAAAAGAGGATATATGAACTATACGGTCTATTGTACCATCTAGTAGTTGGAAAGGTGAAAGAGTTCTCATTGTTATTTTTTAAATTTGTGGAAAAAACTCAAGATCCCATCAGTGTCTGGCCCAAGATTTGTGATCAAGATGAGATGCAACTGAGTCTAGTGAGTCAGTCACTGTTACTGGAAGAGGACACACAAGGTCAAAAAGGAAGTGCTGCATCTAAGGAACTTCTCAGTTGATCAGGTACTGGGGACAGGTGTCTAGAGATGCTAAACCATCTTTTCCTCTTTATTTGAGGGATATCATCCACAAGTCAAAAGTTCTTGGACATCATCCTTAGGACCTGTGATGGATGCTCATGTGTTATGTAGTCACCAAAGTTTAATTTGGATAGGTATGGATTTTGCCTGAGGTATCATGGATGCCATGGCCTGCTGAATATGTTCAGGGTCTTTTCCACTGCACTCTTATCATGCAGACAGTCTATGGCCATGATTCATGATTGTCTGGTCCAGTGCAGAGGAGTTAAATAAAAGGATTAGGGTTAGATCTATTAAAAAGTTCTGATTCTTCCTAGAGTGCAGAGTTCATACAATGACTAAAGTCTGTGGCATGAGGCTCTATCTGCCTTTGCATTGTTATATGCCAGTAGTAGGGGATGTTACAGGTCTTTCCTTTGCTCACATATGTGAATGGAAAACTGACTTCTGGGTGGTTACTGCCTTTGCTTGCAATTTTTACTGCAATCCTGTTATTGCATGCAGTTGGATAATATTTCCCACCTAATGATAAATAAAAGATGTAGAAGATGAAGGTTGGTATACTTCTTACGAACAGACTGCAATTTTCTTGTAAATTGCATTTTTCCTAGAAATACAAGCCTCTGTCCTGTAGCAAATTCCCCATCACTAACCAATCACAAATTTCTTCACGACCAAAGAAAAAGTAAGGGATCAGTCAGGAGTTTTTCTAAAGGACCATCCCTTCCCCTCCCCAAATTTCATGCTTACCTAAACTAAAGTATCCTGTTAACAGTCTCAATGACCAGACCAGCTGGGGGTTCGAAGATACTCCTATATATGAAAAATGTTTATCTACGAAAAATGCAATTTAAAGTGGATGTAATGCTTGAACAGTGTGTTTTATAAACAAGTTTTGTATGAGTTTTTATTGTTTTGATGCCTATCAATGGAGTAATATATTTAAGATTTCTGTAAATATATTTCTATGTCAGCATTTGTTTAATTGTTAGATATTTACCTATACTTTTTGAAACCATTTTGAAAACTTTTTTCTTGGCTGTTTCTAAAGGAATTTTACTCTTCATATTTTTTTAATTTTGAAATTTGCACCAAAAACTTATGAGTATTTGGTTTTAAAAAATAGTGAATGTAGAGATGGGATTTTTGGTTGCAAGAAGTGTTGGTTATTTCAAGTTTTCTGACTGAGGAAGCATTCAAAGCCAGAAAAAAAAGGCTTTTTTGGGTTCTCAAGTGGCAATTCTGGATCAAAATATGGTACTTACCCTTCCAAACAGTACCAATATTAATATTTTATGTTACTAATCTGTATGATACCAAATACTGTACTAAACTTTTGAAGGGTAACAACCCACCTCCCCCAACAAAACTCCTAGCACCTTGCTATTGGGTAGGGGCCTTCAGAGAGCAATTACTTCGAGCCAACTCTAGATTAACTACTTAAGGCCAAACTATAACTAAATTAGTTAGCTTTTTTAATTTTTAGCTGCTCCTTATTCTGTAAAGACTGACATTCAGGTCACTACTGCACAGCCTTGAATAAACTTCTGGTCACTGCTAGAACATGAAGGAAGGTAAGACTGGATGGCATGTCTCCTCACCTGCAGATTTTGACTAACTGACTGGGTTGAGCAAAGGAAAGGAATTACGTCAGACTTTACCCTTAGTGCTGGGGCTGGTCTCAACAGGCTGAAGACCCCTAAGCACAGATAATGAGGTGTATGTATATTTAGAATTTTCTCCTAAGGCATTCACCATTACGACAGAACCACATTAGTCCCCTATAGGTCCCCAAGGTAGGTAGAAGAATATCTCATACAAAATCAGTCATATTGCATACTACGCAAAATAACTTTTCATTTGGAGGTAATAAACAAGCTATGACATTGAGCATGAATATGAATACTGCTCCATGCTCAAAGAAAAAAAAAAGGAAAAGTCCAGTGCAGTATAGCTACTCTGGCACTATATCAACAGACCATCAACAAAGGAAAGAAAGAAACTTTTGAGTGGATTGATGGATTCAACTTGTCCTTTTCAACCATATACTTGGAACAAATAATGGTCTTGATTCCTTTGTTCTCAAAACTGAGAGAAGAATACTGATAATAAATTACAGTAATAGTTTATGCCCAACCCAGGAAATGTGTTTAAAACTGCACAAAACAATGAGAAGTTGATCGGAACAAGCACTAAGCTTAGTAATCTATTTTTCAGGCTTAGTACACACTGGACTGGTCCCCCATGCAAGTTAACTACTTAATCAAATGTCTTATCTTGGAGCTTTGCCTCACAGGATCCTTCACTCTCCCTTATAATGATAGGGGTGGGGAGGTTGCAGCTGTCATTTGAACCCATTATTCTGACTGATCACAAGCTAGTTCCCCTCTGACTTGTGCCACTTCTTAGGGCAAGGCTTAGTTCTCCAAAGTTTTTCCCTAGAATGAGAATACATACATCTCGGCCTCAAGGTCATATCAATCTCACATCCCTAAGTTAGACTGTGTAGGAGGTACAGGAGTCATTGATCTCCTCCTCCTCGTCATGACATAGAACATAGGCGATTCAACTTGCAAGTCGATTGTGAGACTATCCTCCCATCTTTGGACTCCTAAATAAAAAGCAATGGTTTCTATTTCCAAAAGAACAAATACTAGATTTTTAGTTGTGTATTTTTCCTCGGAATACAAACCAGAACCATGTACCATACACTCACTTCAACCACCCCTCTTGGTCCCTGTTAAAGTATACACTCCTGGCTTACAGCAGAACAACAACTTGCCCACCTACCTCCAATAAACAGAAAGTTGTATATTTATGCAACTATTAATCTTGGTTGCTCTCTCCCTCATGTTCTCTTTTATTTTGCCATCTAATTCTAGCTCTTAATCTTGCTTGCTCTTTCCTAAGTTCTCGTTGTTCCTCAGTTTCGTTTTGCAATCTAATTCTAGCTCTTAGTCTTTGTTGCTCTCTCCTATAGTCTCTTTCTTCATCAGTTTCATTTTGCAATCTAATTCTAGCTCTCAACCTTGCTTGTTCTCTCCTAAGTTCTTTTTCTTCTTCATTTTCATTATTAGCATTTTTCAGTCTTGCATACCTTTCTCTCTCCTTCTCTCTTCTTCTTAATCTTTCTTCAAGTGTCTCCTGAGCTCGTCTAATTCTCATGTTTAGTGCATTTTGAGCTCGTCTCTGTGCTGATCGATCGTATGTTTGGTTTGCTCTGTACTGTCTCATATAAGCAGCTCTTGATGGACGGCTAATAGATCTATCTTCTGGAACTTTTCTTTTATCCATTTTTCTGAAAGCAAATAAAAATTGAAGGCAAACTGTTGGGCTGTATTTATTTAGTTCAACATAAAATTTTTTCTCTTATCTTTGTACTTGTAAATGTAAAATTCAGCAGTGTTACTGAATTATCATTATTGTTGTTTGATAATACTATAGAAGGAAATTGCATAATCTAGTAACTTGGCTACTAGATAAATCATACATACAAAACACTCCCATCTACTTTTGAAGAAAGTGACTTACAAAAATCTGCATGCATGACATTAAAGGAAAATGTGGGGTTGGGGATGAGAAATTAACATCTTGGGAGCCAGATGCCTAGAAGTGATGTGCTACTAAGTACACCACTAGCTGAGTGTTGTACAAGTTGGCAATAAGTGTGCATGGATGTGCCATCAGCTACAGCATCAATACATCTCACTTCTCTCTCTCTGTTTCATTTTCACAATTAGCAGCCAGTACAGACAGACTATAATTTTCTTACATCATTCACTGATCAACAAAACCTCTCACTACAATAATAAATACAGTACAGTACAATGAAATTTAATGTTACACTGCTTTCACTAAACCTTTTTTTCCTTTTAACATTTTACTATATTAATAGAATAGTACCATAACTGTAAATACAGTAGCAACAAAGGTATAAAGCTACATAGCAAATGATTACATGTACTGTTCAAACTTTAAAAAGGTTTCTGTCTTTTAAAGTAATAAGTAAAAAATGAGCCGAACTTTCTTCGGCACAATCGTGTTTTCATCTTCATTAATTTTGCAATTTTACCGAACTAAAATATGTTCTGCTGATTATCAAAGGGAAATGTTATATTGTCCCCTGAAATAAAATCATAATACACATCTCCCTAAAAATGGTATAAAATCCCCCATCTCCACCTCTCAAGTCTAGGCACAACCTCTCTGGTTGGGTGATTAAGTCACCATTTGTCTTAGGGTAGGCAGAAGTTCAGGGACAAACTTGCCATTTAGTTTTTTAATTTTCTTCCAAATCATTTTGGATGGCATTTTTGAGTTATTCCCATCTATGTAGAACATCCATGACTCTTTTTGCTTTTTTAAAATATTTATTTTGTTTGGCCACAGCACATTGGTAAATAACTTTGGCTTGTGCTGTTCCACTCCTCTTATACTTTTTATAGCATTTTTATAGCATTTTTATAGCATTTTATAGCATTTCATAGCATTTTTATAGCATTTCTCATACTACTGCAGGTTTTGTTCCACCAAGGAACTGCTGGTCTAGAGGCTTTCCTTTCATTGTTGGAATAGAGGCAACTGCACTGTTGATGGTAGTATCACTAAAATAATTATATGCCTCTGAGATGGACAGAAATGATTTTACATTCTTCTTCATGAGAGCACACTCAGATGGCTGATTCTTAACTGATTTTATATGAATTGGGAAGTGGTCACTCCCATTTGGATATTATTCCTTCACTGACCATTCATAATCAATGTAAATACTAGAGGCATAAATGCTCAGATCGATAGCTGAGTAGGTATTGGAACAGACATTATGGTAAGTCATGGCTCCACTACCAAGTACAGTATATCATGACCATCCACAACACCCTCCAACATCCTACCCTTTGCATCTGCCATGTTCCCACCCTAAATGGGGTTGTGAGCATTAAAATCTCCAAGGAGGAGGAAAGGAGTAGGAAGCTGATTGATCAGTAAATGAATATCATAAGTGAAATCCAAATAAGGAGGAAGATAGATGGAGCAGACTGTCATCTGCTTGTTAAAATGAAAGTTACTGCTACAGCTTGGAGGTGAGTGTTAATTGATAGCAAGGAGTGTTGCAACGATTTTTGCGCAATAACTGCTGCACCTCCCTTAGCTCTATCTCCAATTGGTGGTGGAGAATTATATATTCCGTAATTTAACCCAGGATTATATTGTGTGCTTCCAAGCTTAGTTTCCTGGAGATATACAATACCTGGGCTATGATCATGGAGCAATACCTTCAGCTCTTCACTTTGAGCCCTAAGACCTCTACAGTTCCACTGTAGTATTGACGTGAAAACTATTTTTTGGGCTTGGTGGAAGCCTTTTGGATGGAGCCTTCTCATGTACTCTCTTTTGTTTATGAGCATTGTCAAGAAATGATTTGGAAAGGACTGGTCTTGACAGGTTTGGTTTATTATCTGTTGATTTACTGGTGTCATTTTGTTTCCCTTTCTTGTCAGGTTGTTTAAATTCAGGCTGGGGTCCTTGCATCGAGCTTAGTGCTTCGTATCTATTACTAAGTGATGCATGTTTAATTGGATTTGAGAGAGGAGAGGATGAGGGAAGAATGTCTCCTCTTTTGGTGCTTTTGTTCCTAAGTCTCCATTAAATCAGGCAGACTCTGCCTGAGACAATTCCAAGGTGGTTGGGTTAAGTGCCATCTAGGCTTGGAGGCTGGTGCTCTAGCCTCAACAGGCCGAGCACCTGACCCAGATGGCTGGGCCACTCCCACAGGGGTTGATGCACCTGCTACATTAGAGGGTGCTGCCACTGCACCCCTAGTGGTAGATAGCGGATGTGGCTTAAGAACTTGAGCATAGCTCCTAGGTTGTTGTCCTACTTGTCTTTTTGCAAAAACAATACTTTTATGCTCTGCATAGTTCCGCCTTTGAGATATCAATCCGTTATCTCTCAGGTCCGTACATTATCAGGTAGTTGGTGGTCCTAACACAGTTCCCACTGTTTAGCTTCAGATATAAACCCAAACCCAGCTATGACGTCTTTTCCTATTTATCTGGTCCAATAAATTTTACAATAAGTGGAATATTCCACAAAATTAGTCCAAATAAATATATCATCATGTATGAGACTCTTAGGCTCAAACCCCGGAGCAAATTCCTAGGGTTCAAGAGCCCCCTCACCATGTCAAGGTGGTCCCACATCGAGGGGGGGGGAGAAATCTGGAGGTAATGCCCATGTGCTTCCATCCAGCTTGCAGCCAAGCTTGATGATTACTAGAAAAAGCAGCCCCTGTACCCAAGTATCCAAATCCTGTGTACAGGACCTTCAGGTTTATTCCAGGTGCTGAAAACCTGAGATGCTCCACCTGCAGGAGGAGGAGGCTATCAAAAACCCCCACAGGATTGTTCCACACTTGGACATAAAACCCCTAAGAATGATACTGTTGCACACTTTCTTCTGAAAAAACTTGGAAGAAAGAGCAGACGCTTCCTATTCTAGCCCTAATAATGTTCCTGGCACCCTTTCCCAGACTAATTGAAGCAAGAACTCTGCCAGATGACCAAGGCCGTAACTGGCCATGAACCCCTTGACAACAAAACCATGGGTCGTGGGGAGCGTACTTAGCCACAAGAGCAAGCCCACTCATGACAACGTGAATAAGGGTTACCCATGATCATGACAAAGCCTTCCTAGAAGGTGAGACTTCTAAAGGACAGAAAGGAAGAAAAGGGTGGAATCATCTCTTACTAGGTCTGGAAGTTGGATACTCACCCTGGCCCTGTACGGGTACCCTGTCTGGCTTAGCCTGGCTAGCTAGTCTGGATCAGTATTCTTGGGTCCCTGGAAACCCAAGGCAACAGTTGCAGCTATGTTGCTGCCAAGTACGGTAAACCTTACTGTCACCCAACTTCAAAGTTGCTAAATCTACCAAACCTGCAAGGTAAAATATCTTAGTATATCAGATAATGACATGGCTGTTGTGTAACTACCAGAAGCTGTTACGTGTCCGATGAAAACATGCTCACCTATTCCTGGATTTTTCTGTGGAACTTATTCCCGGATTTTTCTGTGGAACTTCTCACTGAATTATTTGTGAAAAATTCGGTAATTCACGGATATTTTCGTGGAGAAATATTCACTAATTACTGTATTTTCAAGTAATTTTCATGACTAAATACATTTTTTATGACAAAAAATTTTTTACTAATTTTCAAACATTAATATTATTGTAAACACAACAAACTATTGATAAAATGTATTCTTTTTTCAACGCATATTTAATATTAAGGTACTGTATACAGTACCTAACTTCCCAGTGTTTCCCCATGTACTGTACAAAGTAAACAGCCAGTCGTTGAGATACCTCAGCGGACGTATCCCGTGCGAATAGGCCCAAGCTGACACCAGAGTGAACACTCTTGTGGACACCTGGGGAGTGGTCGAGAGCCCGAAACAAGAGTGCCCTTAACTGGAAGACAGTCTCCCCGAGGATAAAGCAGAGGTACGTGCGAGAAGACGGATGAATGGGCATTTGAAAATACGCATCCTTCACGTCCACTGTAAGCATGAAGTCGTTCTCCCTGATGGAAGCGTGCACGGATCACGCCATCTCCATCGTGAACCTAGTCTGGCGAATAAAACGGTTCAGGGGAGAGAGGTCTGTGACTGATCTCCAACCCACCATGGCTTTCTTTACGAGAAAGATCCGGCGGTAAAATCCTGGGGACCAATCTGACATGACTTCTACAGCACCCTTGCTCAGCATGGCTTGAACTTCTTGATTAGTGCGATGTCCTTCGGAGATCCAGGAACGTAGGTGCGGAGACGGACGGGGGTGGCAGACACTAGAAGGGTAGTAGGTATCCCTCCCCAAAGACATCCACTATCTAGATCTCGGCTCCGTATTGCTGCCATTTTGCCCAATGGCTCAATAGGCAACCCCCACCTTCAGCAGCAGTTGAGGGAGAACGCCGCCCCTAACGTTTCCCCTTCTTCTTCCCCTTGCCCCCTTTACCAGACTGGAAAGTAGGCTGAAAGGGGCGCAAAGGCCCACCCTTTCTGGAGGAAGAAGGCGGCTGGGTGTTCCTGTGGGATCCCTTCAAAGACTGGGACTTCTTAGGGGTCAAAGTAAGTGTTAGCCTGGCCTGAAGGCCGTGCTGCAGTGGAGAGCGAAGACCCGGAGGTCTTAGCCACTGCCTTGTGGACAAGGAGGTCGCTGCCATCAGCCCGATGCTTGTCCACCGCAGCATCTACCAACTCTCTAGGGAAGAGAGGCAGAACCCAGCAATGGTCCGTTCCTCAAGGTCACTGCCGACTCGGGTCCCACAGACCTGGCAAAACGAGAAAGACAGCGTCTCTTCGCTTAAGAACCACGTTGGCCAACAGGTTTGCCATCTGGTGGGCAAGGTAGGAGATGGCTCTACCTCCAGACTGGCACAGTATCCCAAAAGCGGAGTCCTCCCCAGGTACGATAGCCCCTGAGGAGACAGCCACTTTGGATACTGTGAATGACGACAGATCCAACCAGGAGACTGCCTGGAAAGCTGCCATGGTGGTGGCTTCCAAGGTTGCTGCCTCTTGCTGTGAAAGGGAAATACCCTCCACATTAAGTTGCTGCAACGAGAGACCTGGGCCTAGATGGACCAGGTCCGGGTCAACCTGCTTAGGCAGCAATGCCCCTTCCGAGGGTGTGTAGAATCGCTTCTGTTGAGGCAGAGGAGGGGTAAGCAACTTGTCAAAGTGGTTCGAGAAAAGCGAATTGTCTTGCCCAGACAAGACCACTCACTTGGTCGAAAACCCCCTCCCCAAGCGTGGACCACGGCAGCCCCACCGAAACCTTGGGTTCCTTTCTCAGACCCCAGAAGGATTTGAGGCGCGAAGGACGATCCACAGACAAGGACATGTACGAAGGACGATCCAGACAAGGACGCGGCTCCCTCCCTGCAATCGTTGCACTGATTAATCAGCACAATAACCTTTGCAAAGGTCCTCTATCTCAGGGGTGTCCGCATCCTGGGGTAAACCCTAAAGTCCTTTCAGGGTGTGGTCCTCCTGATCTACTCTCCCCGCTGGAGGGAGAACCTCGGCAGACCCCTGGGATCCTTCCTGCACTATGCGGGCATACGATCTGGTCTATCTAGGAACCAAGCTGGGAATGTAAGCCTTAGTAGTTGAACTCCGGGGAGACGACTCACCAGAGTCCCTCCTGTCTGACTCGCACCTCCTAGGGGAATCCAAGGAGGTTGAGAGGGCAGGCAAGGAGGTCTCCATAGCCAAACTTGCAGGCAAAGTCAGGTCAAAGGAGGGAGCCTCTGCTCGCTCCGGATTGAGGAGAGACCGCCCCGAGAGAATTTCCTGATTGTCCGCTCCCCCACAGCTTTCCACACCCAGCGAAGCAAGTAAAGAAGACAATGGGGAGTCCTCACCCTAAGGAGAAGGAGGGAGAAAAGATCCCGACAGGTCAGCCACCAAGGGAGTCATCGGGGGTGTATAACCCTCAGATGATGCCTTGGCGGGCTTCCTTCGGTACTGTCTCATCCCGTCAAACTTCACCCATTGCTTGGCAGACTAGGAACAACACTCCAAACAAGGTGAATTATGAGAACACACACATCCCTTGCAAGAGGAGCAAGGGGCATGCGGGTCCATATCAACATGAGAACAAAAGATTTGGCACTTCTTATCCCCACCCCAGGGTGAGGTTTATCCACATTCATTATGCAAAAAAGAAGAAAAGATATCCCACCTGGAAAACAGCTCAACAGCAGTCAGGGCAGAGAGCAAGAAACACGTCTGCAGAGCACGACGGCCGAAAGCAAATTGGAATGTTTACATCCAGGCAGGCAATACTCCCGCCTCCCGGACAGTAGTTAACTGCCTAACCACCTTGTTTGAAAGTTCAACAGCTGTTTCCAGTTTTGCTGAAAGTAATTCCTAATGTAAAGGACGGACAGTTTGTATATCGTGTCGGAACAGATTACAATTATTGTTAGACTCTTAAATTAAAAGCTAAAGCTACACTAGCCTTACTGCCACTACAGTCTGACAAAGGCAACGTTGATAACTGGTGTAATGGTGCAACGATTTACGCTTTTCGAAACAATCCTTTGGCAATCGAGCCAAGTGCTTAACCGATTGAGATGGATGAGAGGAAGATGCCAGAGGGCACAGAACAATCTTGTCCTAAAAACTGACTCAGCTCCCTGGCAGTAAACTTTTCCAACTGTTGCAAGGCAATCCTAAGCCTAGGCTACTGACATGAGAGGCCACTGACACCTTTCCTCTAAATGGGGACGCAAAAAATAGAGCATGCTGTCGGGAACACAGATTGGTTACTCCAAAGAAATTCAATCAAACCCTTAACAGATTCTAGAATAAAACTACCTTGTTCTCATTTAAGAATACACTTTTCCTGAATCAAACGGGGAGCAGAGGGCAGAGCTGAAGTAGTGGGCTCAGGTTTGTGCAGAGGTGAGGTGAGAATCTGGGACAGAGGAGGCTGACTGGAAAAAGTAGTACTCAATTATTAAGCAGAAAGGGGAGTAACAGGCCTATGCCCTGTTCTAACTAACAACCCCCTCAATTGATCCAGCTCTTTCCTCTTCCTATATTTCAGGATTTATTCATAAATTCAACTAACCACTCCCTACACTCTTCATACCCACTGTTGACACCACACTCCTCACCTCTACAACTGACACAAATTGTGTGCCTATCTTAGTCCACAGAAGGCATCCTACTGATAAAGAACTCATGCCTGCAAACCAATATTTTTGTTTCTACTGCCAGTTGAAGGTATCCTGAACAAATAGAAAAAATTTGCAGCACCAAGAAAAAAAGTCAACAGTCAAACTAGCGAATGTGTGTAAGACCCATACCAAATAGTAGCAAGAATAATTCTGAGAACAAACACATTCGAGACACATGGAGAACAGGTGAATTTGACAGTCGTCTGGGTCAGCCAAGTGATCTTCTTTTATATTCTGAATACTAACTGCACCTGCCAGCACAAAGATATAGCTTTCTTGAACATTAGGTAAGATTCATCAGAAATAAAATTTTTGTATACCATGGCATATACTGTAATAATATTCCTGAAATACCTTTAATAAGCTTAAAGTTGCATTATCAGGAATATACATAGAGGGAAAAAGTGTAGTCTATGCATACACACACACACACACACACACACACACACAAAAACACACATGCTCTTTACAATTGTGCAAGTTTAACTAGCCTATGATGAGTTTTGAATGGCATACAATCAACCCCTGCTATTCGCGGTCTCACAATTCACGGCTTCACTGATCTGCGGGTGTTTCTGTAGAGCATATCCCCAAATTATTCATGAAAAATTCTGCAATTCGCGGACTTTTTCATCAAGAAATATTCATTAATTAGTGTATTTTGATGTTTTTCAGATCAAGACTAAATATATTTATGATAAAAACATGATTTACTCATTTTCAGATATTAATATTAAAGTGAATACAGCACAATATCATAAAATTAATTTTATTTATTTAAGCAAATAGCTGTACTGCAGTAAACCCCTGTATTGTAGTCTCACGATTCACAGACTCATATTCACGGATTTCTCTGTGGAATGTATCTACCTATTATTCGCCGAAAATTCGCCCATTCACAGTATTTTTCACTGAGAAATATTCACTAATTACTGTATTTTCATCTCATTTTCATGACTAACTGTACTTTTCGTGATAAAACTATTAAAATACTCGGGTAATGCTCGAGTTACGATAATTCACCTTACGATAATTCAATTTTGCAATGGGGTAAGCAATTAATACCAACAGACAATAATATAAAATATTTTTTAATTTCGTGTGGGCGCAGGCAGCAGCATAATCAGGCAGTGAAAGACCAAATTATAACAGACAACTTTTCCTCCATCTCTTTATCCCATCTTCTAGTTAAAAAAGTAAAAGAGAATAATAAAAGTATTGTTAGTAACATTATACTCTCGCGTAAATGCGTACAGCCATAAACAACCAACCGAGAAACTGTTGTTTTGCTTATAACCGAATCGGATAACAACAGCCATTTACCTGGTATTTCAACCATCGTACGGTAATAAACAATTACCGTAGCTTATAGCACAAATGACACAAATGACGTTAAGTACTGTAGAATAGGACTGATATAATTTTACATTATACCCTTAGTCAGTATGGATAAAAGAGCGTCAAGGAAATATACTGATAAAAAACTTAAGCTGAAAGTTGTAGCTGAAGCTGTGAAAACAATGTTCAAGCTGCTAATGACTATACTGTAAATTATCGTGCATCGGCAACATGGATGAAACTCTATCATGATTCAAATTGGAGAGAAATTATTTTAATCAAAACTACTGGGCATGAAAGAACACATTACTGTTATTTTTATGCTGATAAACGATAAATACATAAAGCTCATATTATGATGAAATCAAGTGAAAATAGCGAACGGAATCTTTAATTTTTTTACACAAAACAAACGCCCCTAAACGGCCATTGTCAACTATTAACGAAAATAGATAAATTAATTTCACAACGAGACGTATTTTAGTTATATTTCGACTTGAAAACACTTCATAAAACGAAAAATAACCTTTTCCCATATAAATAAAGTATCTAGAGATTCATTTACACTAACTAGAAGCAAGAAAAGCGTTCTAAACTGAATTAAATAAGGCAAAATAAACGATTTCCAAACCAAAACACTGATTGCTATGACTGCAATTTATAATACAAAAGCACTATAAGCATATAATATACAATATTATTGGATACAGTGAATTAAGGCATAACATTTTAAAAGATGCATATTCGTTATGTTGACGTTTGTATGATACGATATGTGAATATAGAGTACAGTATAATGTTGGCTGCGCTACCGTATATGTACACAATATACCATAGTAGGCTAAGCTAATTCTTGTTATTCAATTTCACTTTGCACTGAATTATCATAAGTCACTTTGCATGAACCTCCAGAATTAGCTGATACTAATAATTACTATACTGTGTATGTATAGAGTATACTTTATAGTCTAGGCTAGGCTACCATATATGTATACATGGTACTGAATACCCTAGGCTATGTTCGAGATACATTTTGGTATTTCTTACGTTTTTTCCAACAAACTATGTTTTTTTTTGGAACCTAACCCCATCGTAAGTAGGATAATACCTATATAAGCATTTTCAGTTTGTTTTGTGTCTGTTTGAACTATCAAAATAAGTAGTTCTAAGCATTTTTTGAGGGGTTCTAAGTATTTGCAGGTTTTAGCTACTGCTTGAGGGGGTGTGGACGCATCCCCCGCGAAATCTGGGGGTTTACTGTATACTGTACTTGTGAATTCTAGTATTTTCCCGGTTCTGTAAAAAGAAAACGGGGCAGCCTCAATACTCTGAGAAAATGGCTCTAATTTAATGTAGTGTATTTTGATGTTTTCATGATTAAATAATTTTTTTATGCTAAAAACATGATTTACTAATTTTCAGATTTTAATATTAATGTAAACACAGCATAATATCATAAAATGTATCTTTATGTATTTAAGTAAATACTGTATTTACCAAAGTTGTGTACAGTACTCTAGTGTTTCCCCAGTTATGTAAAAAGAAAATGGGACAGTCTCGATACACAGCCTTGATATATACAGTGACCCCTTGTTTATCATGGGAGATAGGTTCCAAGACCGGCTACAATAATTGAAATTCCACGATAATTGAAATTCCACGAAGAACAGACAGCATTTACCTAATTATTTAACGTGTATTTGGACTTTTTAAAACCCTCCCTGTACTCTTAACAACCCACCCTTTACTCTATTAACCCTTAAACGCCGACTGGATGTATCATACGTCGACTAAAATTGTCTGTTGGGTGCCAAGTGGATGTACCGTACGTCGACTACAAAAATTTCAACCTTCGGTCAACTTTGACTTGACCGAAATGGTCGAAAAAAACGCAATTGTAAGCTAAAACTCTTACATTCTAGTAATATTCAATCATGTACCTTCATTTTGCAACAAACTGAAGTCTCTAGCACAATATTTCGATTTATGGTGAATTTTTGAAAAAACTTTTCCTTACGCCAGCGTGGTAACTCGGCCGAAAAATTTCAGAAATTCTTTCGTCATTTTGTCGTAATTTTTGCACTGTTTTATATTAGCCGTTACATAAAGTTTTATATATGAAAATGTGCGCAAGTTCATGTAAAATACAGCAAAATACAACCTATGGTTGTAGCTTTTATCAGTTTGGAAATATTTTCATATAAACCACGATAACTGCCAAAATTTCAACCTTAGGTCAACTTTGACTTTCGACCGAAATGGTAAAAAACGCAATTGTAAGCTAAAACTCTTACATTCTAGTAATATTCAATCATTTACCTTCATTTTGCAACAAATTGGAAGTCTCTAGCACAATATTTCGATTTATGGTGAATTTTTTAAAAAAACTTTTTCCTTACATCCGCGCCAGAAATTCTTTAAATCACGTTGTCGTAATGTTTGCACCGTTTTATATTAGTCGTTACATAAAGTTTTATATATGGAAATGTGCGCAATTTCATGTACAATACAACAGAAAATAACTCATGGTTGTAGCTTATATCAGTTTTGAAATATTTTCATATAAATCACGATAACTGCCAAAATTTCAACCTTCAGTAAACTTTAACTCGACCAAAATGGTAAAAAATGCAATTATAAGCTAGAACTCTTACATTCTAGTAATATTCAATCATGTACCTTCATTTTGCAACAAACCGGAAGTCTCTAGCACAATATTTCGATTTATGGTGAATTTCTGAAAAAAACATTTTCCTTACGTCCGCGCAGTAACTCGACCGAACATCTCAGAAATTCTTTCGTCACGTTGTCGTAATGTTTGCATCATTTTACATTAGTCGTTACATAAAATTTTATATATGAAAATGTGCGCAATTTCATGTAGAATACAACAGAAAATAGCTCATGGTTGTAGCTTTTATCAGTTTTGAAATATTTTCACATAAATCACGATAACTGCCAAAATTTCAACCTTCGGTCAACTTTAACTCGACTGAAATGGTAAAAACACAATTGTAAGCTAAAACTCTTACATTCTAGTAATATTCAATCATTTACCTTCATTTTGCAATAAATTAGAAGTCTCTAGCACAATATTTCGATTTATGGTGAATTTTTTGAAAAAACATTTTCCTTACGTCCGGCGCAGTAACTCGACCGAACATCTCAGAAATTCTTTCGTCACGTTGTCGTAATGTTTGCACCGTTTTATATTAGTCGTTACATAAACTTTTATATATGAAAATGTGCGCAATTTCATGTAAAATACAACAGAAAATAACTCATGGTTGTAGCTTTTATCAGTTTTGAAATATTTTCATATAAATCACGATAAATAGAAAAAATTCGACTTTCGGTCAACTTTAACTCGACCGAAATGGTCGAAAACTGCAATTGTAAGCTAAAACACTTACAGTCTAGTAATATTCAATCAATTAGCTTCATTTTTCAACAAACGGGAAGTCTCTAGCACAATATTTCGATTTATGGTGAATTTTTGAAAAAATTTTTTTACGTCCACGCGTTACGAATTCATGCATCATTTTGTGATAATATTTTCTCTGTGTTGCTTTGATCGTTTTACAATTTGCGAGGTTGCAAAAACATTGTGATTGGCAGTTGCTGCCACTGCTTCTTTTTCAGGTCGAACAGCATCTTGTAGGGGGTCATGACGTCATCGACCATGTTGCAGAATTGAACCGATCGAACCATATCATCGTCCCATTCCTGCGACCGCTCTTGCAGTTCATTAGCCAGGTTGCAGAGCCAGCGAGCCGTTCCAAAGTCAAGCCAGTTTGGGAGACAACTTCTGTTTCTTGCTGCGCTGCTGCTGCTGCTTCTTCGCTCGCCAACTTCGTCAACTCTTCGAGGTCTTTGTCAGTTAGCGACTGGGAGTGGCAGTCTAGAAGTTCGTCGACATCGCCCGTGGTCATGTCTGCAAAGCCCTCACCTCCAAGGATCGCATACAACTGCACAGCTTTCTGTACTGCCGAGTGCTGGATTTCGGTAGGTGAAAATCCTTTGTCTTCATAAACAACCTCGGCCACAACTTCTTCCAGTTGGTGTTAATGGTGGCAGGCTTCATTTCTTCCAATGCTTTGTGGATATTTTGGAGGCAGGTAGCAATTGTGTACTGCCGCCAGTATGCCTTCAAGTTGAAATCGTCGTCTTCTTGGGCGGCATCCACGGAAGCAACCAGATTCGCCAGGGCATTCCTCGTGTATAGGGCCTTAAACGCCCTGATAACCCCCTGGTCCATTGGCTGAATAAGTGATGTCGTGTTGGGCGGTAGGAACTCAACCTGAACCCCCAAATATGACAGATCAGTAGCATGGCCACCAGCATTATCCATAATGAGAAGGACTTTGAATGGCATGCCCTTTTCTGTTAGATACACCTTCACTTGTGGGATAAAACACTGGTGGAACCAGTCAGAGGTCAGCATCTTCGTTATCCAGGCCTTTGGATGCATCCAATGTATGGGTAGCAGATTCTTGTTTTTGTTTTTTAAAGCCCTTGGGTTTTTAGACTTGTAAATAAGTCCTGGCTTTAATAAAAATCCCGCAGCATTCCCACATATCATGAGGGTCACACGATCCTTGTATGCTTTAAAGCCAGAGGCTTTTGCTTCCTCTTTGAACAGGAAAGTTCGCAAGGGTATTCTTTTCCAAAACAAGCCCGTCTCGTCCATATTAAAAACTTGTTCGGGCTGATATCCACCTTCAGAGATAATCTTCTTGAAGGTTTCATTGATGTATGTTTCAGCAGCGACCGTGTTAGCCGAAGCAGCCTCGCCATGCAAAGAAGCGCTTTTTAGGCCGTAGCGTTTCTGAAACTTTGCAAACCACCCTTTGCTAGCAGAAAATTGCAGTTTCTTACATGGTGAATGACTGGATGTCCCTGGTTGCGGATCTTCTACGTCTTCTTCATCTTCTGCTTCTTTGCGGTCGCTGCTGTCATCCTCTGGTTCCTTAGTGGCGAAGGTCTTGTACAGGCTCCTGCCTTTGTTTGGATAATGTTCGTACCCAAGGCTATGTTCTTTCAGCAGTCGGCTATCCATACAGCCAAAGCAGCTTCCATACGGACGATAGTTTTATTACGAGCCATAACCACTCTCTTCACCGACTTGTTAAAGGTGATGGCAGCTGTCTTCCTAATCTTCGCCTTGTCCTTGTAGATGTAGCGAATGGTGGATTCGTTCACACCAAAATGGCGGGCTACAGCCGCAAACTTTCTCCCTTCCTTCAACATGTCAAGAAGTTTCACCTTTTCAGCGATTGTCATCATTCTTCGATGGCGTTTAGGCTCAGTACCATCCTTGGAAGAAGCAGCACGCCTGGGAGCCATTGCAGGGGGGCGAAAATTGAAGCAAAGTTCAACAAAAACCACAAAAAAAATCACACAGCACAGCGTAAAGTAAACGTTCGGAGAGAAAGCTTGAAGCGAAGTGGCCGCGAGAGAGAGACAAGGGGAGATGCTGTGGGTTCTGACCATCAGTCTAAGCACCAATCACAGGTCCGATTAGAAATCGGGAAGCTCTGATTTGTTGTCTCCCTCCCATGCACCAATCACAGCCCATGTTACAACGCACTTAGTCACCGAGATGGTACGCTTTGTGTTTTCCCAACAATGGAACATGCGGTACTGTATAAACATCAATTCCCAGATGGTTCTTTTTTTTTTTTTGTCATAGGAGTTACAAGTGCAAATATGTGTCTTTTTGCTATTTTACGCTTGTTTTGTTGTTCTTAGACTAGGAAATACTATTTATTATTAATATTTTAATGGATTTATTGAGAAATTTTGGGTGTTCATATATCACGATTTTTCTAGAATTTTCCAGAAAATCCACGATATATTTTCCATTAATATATATTAAGAACTCCGCAAAGTCGTGAATTCGCGATAATCGAATCGCGAAGTAGCGAGGGGTCACTGTACTCTAAGAGAGAAAATGGCTCTGATTGGATGTAGTGTATTTTGATGTTATTTTCATGGCTAAATAAATTTTCTTATGATAAAAACATGATTTAATAATTTTTGGATATTAATATTAACATAAACACAAAATATCATAAAATGTTTTTTTTTAATGTACTTAAATTCACAATGAACTTGTGAACTCAGTGTTATAGTGTTTCCCCTTGTTCTGTAAAATGAAAATGGGACAGTCTCAATACTCTATGAGAAAATGGCTCTGACTGAATGTAGGGGGGACTTGAGTTTTAGTTTTCACACTTAAATGTAACCCATTTATTTTCAAGGGTAAAATGTTTTAAGATGAATTTGAAATATCAAAATGTTTCAGGATAACAGTTTAAGGTATATTTGGTGTAGGATGATACTTTAAGGCATACATTTGCTGTTGGAACCATTAAATAGGCAGTTACGAGTATAAGCATTTTATGGGGAAGGTGTCAAGTATTCGCTGGTTTTAGCTATTTGCCGGGGACTATGGTACCTATCCCCTGCAAACACCAGGGGTGTACTGTACTGATTTTGTGAATTTTCCACATACAGTGACCATAAATCAATAAAAAAAATACTTCCGTATAATACACTAAAATATACTTACAATACAGCATGCTACTACTGTTCTTTAACTGCTTGTTGTAAATAAGTACAAAATGTAACGCAGTATAATTAAGTTTTAAAATAATGCACAGGCCCATCATCTTTTAAATTTCCAACATTTTTTTTATACAACTTACACAAGCTATAAAAAATAAAACAGTATCCATACTTACAAGCCAAAATCTTTAATGAATGCAGCATAATCTTGTTCATCCTCCATTTTTAACACAACTCCTGTGCCTGAAAATTTTGACCTAAAGTCACCTTTTTCCTCTTTTCCTTCTGTACATGATGAATCCCGCTTAGGGTCAAATGGGTCCTCTTCTATGCTGTCAAACTCCTCAGGCTCAAGTGTGTCTTCTTTTATTCTGGCTGATTCCTCACACTCAGGTTCCTCATTTATGTAAACTGTTACTAAGTTTGATTCAATAGCTTCTTCCTTTATGCAACTTGATTCCATATCCATTCTTCAATAAACTATAGAAAGGAAATATAAATAATAGATAAGAACAATAGGGATTACAGTATTCCTGAATATAAAAATATTGTAGGCTACATGTGTTTTCCTTCACCATTCTATTTAAATTGTGGAAACTTTACTCTGTATATATTTTGCTCAGCCAGTATAATTTCATCAGGAAAATCAAAAGACCTTAGGCATCACCAAGAGTATGTCCCATTCCCTAAGTTTCTTATCTTGGCTCAAAATTAAACGATGTTTTCCACATTTTGCAACCAAGGATTATACTGTACAGTAAACCCCGTATTCACATTCTCATGATTCGCGGATTTCTCTGTGGAACATATCTACCCATTATTCACAGAAAACTCGTCCGCTCGCAGTATTTTTCAATGAGGAATATTCATTAATTACTGTTTTCATATCATTTTCATGACTAAATGCACTTTTTGTGATAAAACTATTAAAATACTCAAGTATAAGCAATTTTAGGAGGTTTTTCTTGTGTTTAAACTATCAAAATAGGCAGTTCTAAGTGTTTTTAGAGGGATTTAAAGCATTCGCAGATTTTACCTATTCGCAGGGGGGGGGTTGCAATATGCATCCCCCGCGAATACAGGGGTTTACTCTATATTTAGGCTTTCTTACTATTTTTACCATTCCATGAATAAGACAGAGGTATAGTTCATCTTTTTTTTTTTTGTCATAACCCATCAGTTTATGTTAGCCTACATGCCTACAAGATCCACTTCTCGACATGCTCCAAAAGAGCCTAGCTTAGCTGTCTGTACATTCAAGCTTCAAAGCACCTCAAGTGTTGTGGCCGAAAACAGCCACTCCACTTGTCTCTCCCATTTAAGATAAAAACTTTTGGTGTTGCTCCCCAGAATTTGATCAATTTGTGTTTTTTCTGTTCAACTGCTAGTAGCTTTCTTAGCATTTCACCTTATTTTTCCTTGCTGGTGGTGATAACTTAATTTTTCATTGATAGGGAAAATTGTGTAATGAATATTTTTCACTAACTCAGTTGTAACTAGTGTCTTACATCTACAGCCATAAACTTGACTCAAAGACAGCCCCGAAAAAAAAGTGACAGGTTACTGACAAACTTAACACTGAAATTCATCCTAGTTCTTCATGTATAGGTGCTAAAATTAAATATTCTCTCTTTCTCTAATAGTATGTAAATGTCACGAGACTGGACAGATACAAGCTAAATAAGCCACTTGAGTGAAATTATAGTCTACTTGGCTTACAAACTTTTTTTTTTTTTCTTTGCTATTTCTGGTGAAGCTTCTTGTTACAGCAATAGATTAGAAATCATCACTGAGGTGTATTAAGCCAAGACAATAGCCATAAGGCCACATTCATCATTTACTACCAAAATAAATAGGCTAACTACTAAGAACTGATTTATAAACTTTCAACTTCAAAACTATCTTTGCATTACAATATTTCACTTTTAAATAAACCTATGGTACAAACCCTGGTTTTGTACATGAAAAAATGTTGCAACCCACAAAAATTGAATATGAACACCTTTACAACTTACAGGACTAATCTATTTTCATATAATCATTTTTTTCAGTTGATACCAAGTTAATGAAGCTCTCAAAGCATTATAAATCTTACAAATATACGATGCTAATTTAAGATAAAAAATAGCAAATTTTTAAAATATTACATAACTTATATTCTAAATTTTAATATATCTTTTTAGTGTGTATGTAAGGAAACACGAGTAAATTTATTTATTGTATGTATGTGTTCCAGTATGACAGCTTGTGCCTATGTGCACGTTTTTAATTTCATTTTAATTCATTCATCATTGTACTGAATGTCTACTGGGTCCTAGTGCTAAACCTTCAGGCGAGCCCAATGAGAGCTGAAAGTCAGTTCAGTGGTCTTGTTAAACTACTTTAATAATAATAATAATAATAATAATAATAATAATAATAATCAAAAACCGAACAACCTTGTTGTGTAGAATAACCCACTCCAGATTAGGGTACATATGGTTAGTAGGCTTATGGTTCCTTTGACAATAGATTTCCTTAGCCATTCCCTTCTTAAACATATAGCTCCCTAATGACTTGCGAGTGAGCAGAACTGCTCCACAGCCTACGACCAATATGACAGTCTGGTTTTTCGGTAAGTTGCCAATACATATGAAACTGTAGCCTACATTTTTGAAAAGAGCTCGTCATCTAATTAGGACTTATAAGGTAAGACAATAGTGACCGCCCCCCCCCTCCATAGCTAATACGGCAAAACTGTAACCAGTAAACAGGCCTAACCCCGCTTATGTGGTATTTTATATTGGTAACTTATAAAATTTTAAAGGTTTTTCTCCCAGTGTATCCCCACCCAAAACCCCGAGTTCCCACAGGGTCCCCGAGTTCCCACAGGGTCCCCGACTTTGTTGGGTGGAGTTGTAAGTTAACAACAGTTGAACGACAATAAACACCACAACCTACTTCATCAGTAACACTGAAAGTTTAGGAAAAACCAATGTCAAATAATTCGTGCTGACCTCGCAATTGCACTCACAAACAGTAAGATGGAAGACAGAGAATATGAACGCAGGTACGGAATCCCTAAAGGAGGTGCACTGACATAACTATCCCCATACGGAGTCATGCCAGTAGGGCTAGTACTAAACACGGTGTTCATGAGAAACGGTTTCACGACTCACCATTCCAGACACGAAGTTCTATTGGCACAACTCACGGAATAATACTCTAAATACTAAGGCAATGGTAGAAGAATGATTCCCTTAGCGTTGAATCAACGCATTTTTTGTCGTAGTGGTAGTAGTAGTATTAGTCGAGTGCCATTTGTAACGGCTCTCTCGGTTTTCCTATTTTTCCTTTCCTTTTGCTCAAACATATTTTGTCGGTGATTCCATAGTATTTTATTTCTATAAATTCTTAACTATTTTCTGTTTCCTCTTTAGACAGAACTGTAAACAGTAGGATGTATATAAACTAAATTATCCCCATCACACAAATTTTCTACTTAGGACTGGCTGTCTTTTTCTACTGATGTTGTTACTGACTCATCTCACTTTTATGGCAGGTAGTTTCATATATGTCCTATTACTCACATTTCTTTAATTCTGTGGGCTACCAAAATGCCAGTGACACTCCCTAAATACGTGGCTTTCTCGGCATCATCTGCCTGTTTTTCAAATATTCTCTCATGGCTTCTTGATCTTTGTTGAGCTTCACCATCTAGACTTGAGTACCTAGCATGCTTTACTTAGCGTTTTTCATTTCACCCTAGAATTATTTTACAAGTATCTTGTGCTGTTGTATACTCTATTGTATCCCAGGTTCCAATCAACACTTACGATTTCTGTCTTGTCACCCAAAATCTCATTACTTCTGTTAATATTCACGTAGTCCTCACTGGTTGTCTGTACAGTACCTCCTAAACTATTGTCTCTAGAACTGAAATATTTTAAAATTCAGTGCTACATCTTACCACACTCTTACATATATTGTGAATAGCACCACAGGGTGGGTGTGTGTGTGGATAGTTTCAAAGTTTGTTGCTCCTTTTAGTGAAGTAACAAAAATCTAATGTAAGACATCTCTGTATCCCTTGGATGCACTACTGTACAGTATATATTTCCCAACTGTAATTTCTCGGTTTCCACATAGTTGTTATAGAGGGATGAATGAATTTGTTCATTTCCTGGTCGGTTGAAACGGCGCTGTTTGTCTGTGGAAATGTTAGGTAGACGGTTTTGGGAAGTTGCTCCAATGAAAGTGGACGGGCAGTTCGTCTGGTTTTGTTCTGGATACCGGTACCAACATTGATGGTGCATGTGTCTCTTCCTTTTTGTTCGTTGTTGGTGGAGGTCTGTTCTCAGTTTTTGTTTTGTGTGCTGTGATTGACCGTGGACCTTTTCTCCATCTCCAGCAACCGAAGATCAGGGTGAGTGTTGTTTGTTTGTGGGTTTGAATTCCGCCACATTGTTCTCCTGTGGAAACCACAATGATAAAGGATTTCTGTATAAAGATACTGATTTGCAACTTCATCAAGTTTATTTAGTAAAAACCATGCTGTGAGAGTTCACTGAGCATTTTTAAATGCTTTTTTTTTAAACACCTATTTTCAAGCTGTAGTCATCACCACATTTCCGGCATTATAAATTTCTTTTTATATTTCTGCTGTTTTATGTTTCATGCTGTAGTCTTTCTGAGCCTCTGGTTTTCTCTTCTGACCAAACCTTTATTTATTTTGTTTTCTTACAAAAACAAGGCTCTGATTTCAAATCGTTTATCTTTTCTCTGTCTTTTCTCTTGTGTTTTATTGTTTATAACCTTTAAAGCTCTTAATCTAATTTTCTCTATCCTAAGTTCTCTTTCTTCTAGCTTTTAATCTTTGATTCCTTTCTTCAGTTTCATTATGTCTTCATTGTGCTGTCCTAGCTTTTAACCTCCCGCCTCTCTCCCAAATTCTTCTTCTTCAGTTTAATCTTATAATGTAACTCCACTTCTTAATCTTTCTAGTTTTCTCCTAAGTTCTCATTTTTCTTTTATTTTGCCTTCTAATTCTAGCTTCTAATATTGCTTTCTTTGTTCTAAGTTTTCTTTCTTTCTTATGTTCATTTTGTAATTTACTTCTGACTCTAAACTCTCTTGCTTTGTCCTAAGTTCTCTTTCTTCTTTCTTTTTGCCTTCTAATTCTAGCTTTTAATCTTGCCTTCTCTCTCCTACGTTCCTTTTCTTCTTCAGTTTCATTTTGTAATTTAATCCTAGCTCTTAATCTTTCTCGCTCTCTCCTAAGTTCTCTTTCTTCTTCAGTTTCATTTTTCAATCTGATTCTAGCTCTCAATCTAAGTTGCTCTTTTCTGAGTTCTCTTTCTTCTTCATTTTCATTTTGCAGTTTCACTCTAGCTCTCACTCTTGCCTTCTCTTTCCTAAGTTCTCTTTCTTCTTGTGTTTCTTTCTCCAGTCTAATTCTGGCTCTTTTTCTTATTTGTTCTGCAATTTGTTCTTTTTCTTCTGTATCAGCATTTCTCAATCTTGTTGCATACCTCTCTCTCTGCTGCTGTCGTCTCCTTAATGTTTCTTCGAATGTTTCCCGAGATCGTCTGATTCTCATGTTCAGTGCATTCTGGGCTCTTCTCTGTGCTGATCGGTCATAAGTTTGGTTTGCTCTGTACTGTCTCATATAAGCAGCTCTTTTTGCACGGTGCATAGCAGCATCTTCTGGAGTTTGTCTCCTATCGATTTTTCTGGAAGCAAATAAAAATTGAAGACATAAATGAATTATGGGGTTGTTTTGTCAAGTCTAACATAAAATGCTATATCTGCTAAATTCAAAATTTGACTTATTGATAAAATGAAGCAATGTCCTTTGCTGGTTATTATCACTTGATAATACAGACATGTAAAGAAATCAAACAAAAAGTAAACTTGTACTTAATACAGTATGTAGATATACCTCATGGAAAACATGAAACTATAAATCCTGACTGGTTTCACCTACAAAACTGGTAAGATGCACTGTTTCATTTTCTCCCTGTGATACATCTGCATATATGTATCACATGTATCTGTGATCTCAAGCACTAGTAAAGCATATAGACAGGAAGCCCTGTGGGATCAGCACAACAGGGAATCTAACCAATTGCAATGGGGATCACAACGATTTGCACGAGTCTTGCCATAAAGGGCAGGGTATCCTGTGGTCAACATTTGGTGGGTGTGGCTCAAAGGGCTACTTATGGAATGAGCTAGCTCAGTCCTGCAAGCTAACTTCTCAGAATCACACTGAATGTTACTGGTACCCACCTCTAGACACTAATGACATGGCAACCAGATATTTCCTGTGAAAGAGCGTGGTTAGCCAGGCAGAAATTGTGTCCAAAAGATCAGCTAATTTTCCAGCCTAATGTCCAACACTTGTGTGTGTGTCATAAACAATGAAAGCAAGACTGTTTTTTGGGGTGTGTCTCAGCCAGAATGGCTAAGCCCTCTGCATTGAACTAACTCAGCTCATTTGCTAACCAAATGAAGGTGATATTAAAAAGTTACCATATCCCACTATTTCATAAGTCATAAGTGCCAGACATTTTCAGTGGTTTGGTGCCTTTCCCAGACCATTCAGAGTTGACTCCTATCAGTCATGTGAGATCAGCTCAGTAGCTTGACTAAAACCATATTTGCAAAAAGTCTAGAATTTTCCCATGCACTCTAGCTAATGGTGCAAGATATTTTCTGTGGGGTAATCCAGCTGGAAGTCCCCAATACTCTGTATTCTACAGATCAGCCCATCAGTTAACCAAACAACATTAAGGAAAAAATATGCCATTTTCCAAAGTACAGTATCATAATTCATATATATCAGACATTTTCTGTAGTGAGATACTGCTGTCAAACACACTATATCAGCTTTTTTATCTAGACATATTAAACTATCCCTTGGGAAAATCAAAATCTTGACAAATTACTAACTATAAGCTTAAGCACTCAAGGCATTTTCGGTGGTGAGAACATGTCAACATTGCCCAAACTTCTACATGTTGCTATCCAAGTTCCGCAATAGATATTGCCAATTTGACATCCTTATGATGATGTCACCTGAGTGTTGTTTGCAATATGGAATACATTTAGTGCACCAACTCGTCATGATCATCTTTGAGATATGAGGGCTTGGTTGCACAACGTAGTGGACAATATTGGAAGCACACACACCATATGATGCATACAAAACCTCGCCTCCAAAGGAGGCATTTCTCAAGTTTTTTCTAGAGAGTCCCATTACAAAGAAGTTATGATTCACACAGTGTAGGAGACCTGAGTGATACAGTATATAATTTTAGCTGCAAAAATGAGGAAACAATGCCAACACTTGGTAAAAAGCAGGATGCACATTAACGTAACCAACATCGTTGGCATTCTTAAACAATGTGTTCCTTCAAAGTACAACTGGGATACTGCCCCTTTACTGGATGTGATTTTGAACCTTCAGGAAAAAAAACATTCAGTTTCAACTGTAAACTGTATGCAGAAAGTATAACGGTATGGAAATTAAGTACAC
>NC_089769.1:16279583-16292083 GCF_040412425.1 Macrobrachium rosenbergii | reverse complement strand
TTTATAAGGAATTTTATTGATTATTGTATATAAGTGTGATTTGATCTGTTTAAGTATTGTATCATGATTACCTAGTTTTTACTTTTGAGAGACCTGAAACAAATTACTTTTAAACCAATAAAATCCAGTGGATGATTTATGATTTTTTTTTTCTCTTAACTGCACAATTGAGTCTAAACAATATTGTACCAAAAAATCACAAGGTTACAATGGTCTTTTGGTGTAGCATTCTTTGTTAATGAAGAGAAGACTGTGTATGTATATACAGTGTGTGTGTATATATATACATATATATATTATATATTTACATAAATATATACAGTATGTGTGTGTGCTTGTGAGTTTGTGTGTGTATGTACCTGTCTTCATGTTTCCATTAATTCATCACTGCTCTCTTCACTACTTTCATCTGAATGTACATCGATCACAAATTTTTCAAACAACAGATTCTGGGCTCTGTCTTTGTTTCTATAATTTTCCTCAATTTTCATTGAATGTTGAATACACTTTTGCCAGAGTTCTGGAGTTACTTGTTGGATAGCTTCCCGTGCGGTTTGCTCAAAATTTTCTAATGACTGTTCAGCATCTGAGTTTCCATTTTTTATCTCATGCTCCACTTGAGCCCATATCAGTTCAATTGGATTTAACATACAACTATATGGTGGTAATCTGTTTACTATGTGTCCATGATTTGCTGCTATTTGATCTATTTCATAGTACTGTTTTTCTTTATGCTGTCTGCACTTGTACAACAGCTCTCCTTTTGTGAATGATGAATCATGTGATATATTGTTAGCTTCCAACCACTGAATAATTTGGCATTTTGTGCTGCTATTTGTTGGCATTTTGTTTAAAATCTTTGAATGATGGGGAACATTATCCATGATGATAAGTGATCTCTCCTGAAGGTTAGGGAGTAGCTGAAGTTCAAACCATGTTTTGAACTGCCCATAATCCCATGCATCATGATTGTTACCTTTCGCTTCATCTTTGGATCTCAACACCATGAAAGCTCCAGGAATGAAACCCTGATGACCTCCTGCATGAACTAAAATAAATCTGCCTCCTTTCCCTGTTTTGAATTTAGATCCAGCTGATTCATCATCTGTTACCCATGTCTCATCAAGATATACTTCCTGCAGGGGTTGAGGACTTTCTCTGTTCGTTTTAAGTTCTCTGAGATATTTGTTTCTAGCTGCAACAATATCCTCTCTTTCCATTAGGATTGCTCTGCCACTCTGTACTTTCCTAAAGTTGAATCCTATGTTCTTTACCAGTTTGTAAAGAGAACTACGGGAGCCAGCATAACTCAGGGGAGGATTCTTGACCCTCTTCAGTAATTTGTTAACAGTAGGGAACTCATTCCTCTCATAAAAAGATAAGATCTCCCTTCTCACACATTCTCTGTCAAACTCATCAAGATTGTCCATCACAGACGAGTGTCTTATTGGTGGTTCAGGTGAGCTTATTTTACCACCAGACCTGTACATTACAGCCTTAATCCTCTGTACTGTGCGCAGAGACACTTTAGTAGCTGCTACTGTCATTTTTTCTTGTTCTGTGACTGTGATGTGTGGCGATTTTTCACAAAAATACTCGTAAACATTCATGATAATGTTCTGGCTCTGGCTTGTATATTTGCATGGATGTTTCTTGCTAACACTGCCACCTTTAACTTGCCTGCTCATGTTCCTTTCCTTAGGAGAATCTTTGGAGTTGCCCAACAAAGTCCTGCCAATAAAACAAAACAGTCAGTGACAACCCCTAACAGTCCATCACAAGGTCATTTTCATATACATAACCTATATAGTTTAATAATCTATTTCCTATTTACCTCTTCAAGGAAGTTATAAGTTCATACATAAAGACAATGACAATGTTAAAATGTGTTATTTACTAAACACTGTATCAGTAAATGCTATACAGTACATAATGTTTAATATTTCCAACCGATTGTGGCATTGGTTACCTATGCATCACATGGCAAAAAGCAATCAATTACACTACCTTACTACACTTTCTTGGCTGCATAACTTTGATATTGGGTGGGGGTAGGGGGTAAGGTATACAACCAGTTACTGAAAGGTGCAAGTTAATAATGATTGCAATATCTTTTAACCTGATACAGTGAAAACATAAAAAACAAAAAGATTAGAAATATGTTTTATCATCATAGAAAAATAAACTACAGTAGTGGAATCTAAACACTTGTGTCTACAACGAAGGTGGGGTAGCCTATGATGTCTACATTCTCAATAAGTAACAATGCAAATCAGCATGAAGAAAACAATCATATAAAAAGAATTTTCCTTAGCATAAACCTACTGAGAGAGAGAGAGGAGAGAGAGAGAGAGAGAGTTTCCTAATTTTAATTCTTTAAAACCTGTCATTCATCATAATTCAAGGTTTTCTGTATTTCTTAGACAATGTCTTTTTTTTATGAACTGCTTCAGAATTAATGTTATTTTTTGCTGACAAATCTTCATAACTGTTCAAAAAACAAAGGGTGTTGCATTACTAGCCAGTGTACATCAGGTTTTGAAAAATAAGCATCAACAGTACATAGCCACTATATATATAATAATGTACGTCGCTGATCAGTCATACAAGCACAAGTCATAATGCCGGTTACCAAGAAACTTTGATATGACAATACACATGAGGTGACAGGTCAAGGTCATCTCTACTTTAGAAGTGCAAGTTTTCCTGTTGAATGCTCTGCTCTGAGGATCGTCCAAAATTAAAACACTTTGTCTTTTCCGCTAATATTCATGTCTACCCTATACCCACTATTCTTTTTCATTAATTTAGTTGCACCACTATATCTGATCTTTACTTGAGGTAAACATTCTGCTGTTTTTATGTTACATTTTTAATATTGCATATCTCCATGCAGTATCATATGCCTTTCCAGTGTCAAAAAAGACGGCTATATATAGTAATTTGTTTTCGTTCAAGTCCTCTTCGTATGTGGTCTTCCAAGTTACATAGAGAATCCAGTGTAGATCTGTTACATTGTGACCCAAACTGAGTGCAAGTCAAAGTTTTATTTTCTCGAATGTGCCATGTTAGTCGAACGTTTACCATTTTCTCTAGTAATTTCCATAAACAACTTGTTAAAGATACTGGTCAGTAATTGTTTACATTACTGGGATCCTTTCCAGGTTTGGGGATAGGAATTATAACTTTACGGCATTCATCAGGAAATAAATTTCTAAGCTGTAAGTGGTTCTAAAACTGCAATATATATGACTTTGCCAAAGCTGCTAAGTGGCAGATCATTTCAAAACAAATATTGTCACCTCCAGGGGCAGATTTATTGCTGTTCAACAGAGCAAATTCCAACTCTTCCATATTAAATTTTCTATTATAATACAATTGTTTCAAAATTCAATGTTATTAATTCTATACTATTTTTCTTTGTGCGGAAGTGCTCATCTAAATGTTTGTCACCACTTACTTTTGCTCAATTTTCTCCTATTACATTACTTATTTCTTTCAGATCAAGTATTCTTTTCCCATCTTTTATTACAGCATGTCTAGGTGGTTTAACATGAGTATCATTTATTTTCCTGAATTTTTCCCATATTTTTAGTATGGCAGTATTATTAGAGAGATCTGATACATATTCCCTCCTTGAAATGATTCCTCCTTGAATTACTTCTTTTTTAGATTTTGCAGATATTTTGTTATACAGCTTTAATATATCAATTTCTAATAATAATATAGTTAGTTTTTGTAAAATTTCTTATAATATTGGTAATGTTTTATTAATTTTACTGAACTTTCTATTTAAATTATCTAATCATCTTCCAATCTGGTGTTTTATTTTTATTAATTCTGTTATTTTTCAGACCGCCATGGGACTTTGTGTTTTGTTGGATGAGATTTTGATTTTGGTATTGCTTTATCAGCAGCATTTTTAATGAAATCAATAAGAAACCTATTTGTTTCATTATGATCTTGTATACAGTATACTCAAATGGTGGGATATTCCTAGTGAGGAATTCATATCACTCCCAGTCTGCTTTGTAAGTGTTATACTGAGGGACATTCTTGGCGGGATTATTTTGTAATAACGAAATTAATATTGGGAAATGATCACTGGTATGCAAGTCATCAACTGTATTCCAATCCAATCTATCTACGATGCTTGTTGTACATAGGGTTAAGTCTACTGAGGAAAGTACTCCATGTGTTTTTGAAGAATATGTGCTGATTTCATTATCATTTATGCAGCACATGTCATTTGAATCTATGACTTCTTCTATTTTACTTCCTGCTCTATTTGAGTTTGTACAATTACAGTCCCATATCGGGTTGTGAGCATTAAAATCACCTACTATTAATGTAGGTCTTTGGCACTGTTAATTCTTTAAGTTTATCAATATCGTAATTTTTATTAGGTTGGTTGTATAAATTATAAATTATGTAATTATAGTTTTTTATTTGGATTTCAATACCTGATATTTGCAAGTCAGTAATGTTTACAGGTGCTTTGCTATGAACTACTTTGTTATATACATATATGGCTGTACCTAAATTTCCTTCTTCCTCTCGTGACGTTGATGCTAAGGTGTATTTACTTATTGTTGACAGTTTTGCTGACATGTTGTAAACATAATATCATCGGTTAATATTCTTTTAATAACCGTTGTACTTCTCCTAGGTGTAATCTGGTCTGTAGACCATTTACATTCCACTGTACAATATAGCTACTGAAGATATATATTAAAGCAGTTTAAACAAACAACTGAGCTGACTTTCTTAGTTGATTTGTGTCGTTTTATTGATGTTATTTCGGCTCGCAATGTTTTTTTGCATACTTCACAAAACCCCTTATGAGGATTTCCCTCAACTTCGACCACCCATCCCCGGAACTGATCGTCTGTCATCTCTGAATGTTTGTTTAGCAGCCATTTTTATACAGGCTCTGAAACCGGATATTCATAAAAAAAATCTTTAAGGTTATCCACGTGGATATTATCAGATTTGTAGTGTAAAGATCATTACTTTTCATTTTAAGTTTCATAACAGTTAACAATCCCTTATTTACCTCAAGAACAGTTAACAATACTTAGAGAGCTAAAGTAACCTATTCAGTGTTGAAATGACAAATAGCCGTACGCATGATAAAAGCAGCTGTAAGCAGTTATAGAGTTAGTAAAATCAAAATAGTAGCCTACTTATCAAGTTTTGTATAATAATGGAAGTTATCATTATTATTATCAGCCAGACTGCAAAGGGCATACCCCAACTGTTAGAGCAAAATGCTATAGACCCAAAGGCAGCAGCAGGGAAGGCAGCCCAGAGAGAAAAAGATTAATATAAATTAGGGGAAAAAAGACAAAATACTTATAAAATATTATATTAAGATACTTGAACAAATACAAACGCATTAGTCATCACAGTAGGAAAGAGAAAAAAAAGTTAAGTATATCTTAGTTTAACCAGACCACTGAGCTGATTAACAGCTCTCCTAGAGAGGGCTGGCCCGAAGGATTAGATTTATTTTACATGGCTAAGAACCAACTGGTTACCTAGCAACGGGACCTACAGCCTATTGTGGAATCCGATCCACATTATGACGAGAAATGAATTTCTATCACCAGAAATAAATTCCTCTAATTCTTCATTGGCCGGTTGGAGAGTCGAACGCTGGGCCAACAGCGTGCTAGCCGAGAGCTCTACCCACCCCTTGAGTCTCGGAAATTAAAAATTGCTGTAAAAAAAAAGCAGTAGGAAAGATTTTACAGCAATTTTTAATTCCTGAGACTCAACACTACAAGAAGATGTTCATTCCATCATCTAACTGTGGCTGGAATTTAACTTCTGGAATACTAAGATGTGTAACATCTCTCAATCGAAAAATCCAGGTTATTTGGAGTATATGCCCTTAAAGCATTTCTAGTATTAGAAGCTAGCTGAAGGGAACCAGCCAGTTCACTGTAAGAGGATATCTGTGATTATGAAATATGCTATAAAGCATAGAAAGTGAACTGTTGGTAACATAACAAATTTTGTGTTTCAGTAGAAGACCCAATCAGTCAATTATGTAAACAACAACAGGTTATTAAAGACCCTGTGCTATAACCCTATGCTCGTTGCAACAGATGTGCGAGATGAGAAGCTGCATGATCCTTTAATGCTGAGGTACAAATTTTAAAGACCACAAGGGCTATGTACCAACATCATCAGAGTTATAGACCAAACATAAAAATTATTAGTTCTGCACATTTCATTGAAAAATATTTTAGTCATACATTAATTAAATACTCTTGAAAGTTACAAATACAATAATTTTGTAAAAGATACAACCTAAATACAGGTACTTGCTAAACATTCATAGATTTACTGCAAGCTAAATTGTAGCAGAAGCTTCAAAGACATATTTTAATATTTAATGTTCAAGTGTTCGAATTTCATATGCAAGTAAAAACGCACAATGTTCATATGTTCCAGTATTTTATGTAAAACTTTATGATTTATTTATTATAATTATTATTTTGGTCTTTAAAATCCATTATTTTCAGTCCCTGAGGCATGCCGATTTTTTCTCGGCAGGAAAGCAGTGTTCTTGAGGGCTTGTCGGCAGGAAAAATGCATTCACAACCCGTGAATTCTTTCTCTGCATAATTCCTAAAAACTTGGCATTTTGGCAACACTGGTGCACTGCAGTGTTGCTGTTGTATATCCTCACAAAATTTCCGCAAGCGCTTAGTTACATTTTTAAAGCGATGCTTGTTTACTTTTGGCTTCTATACGAAATCAAAGAAAACTAATTGTGAACAATATGTTTCATCCGAGTCTGTGTCACTGATATTTGTAATATCTGAATCGATGTGTTCATCACTATCTGACGATATAATTATGCACTGTTCCTCGTCATCATTAACATTTTGAGACTCCGTGTCACATATAACATTACCGTCTTGACCATTTTCATTGTTTTCCTGTTCATCATCAGCTTCGTCTGAAGATGAGTAATCTTCAGGAAAAAAAAAAACCTTTAATATGTAATCATGTGAATCATATAAATCCACTAATTCATTGTCGTCCTGAGTTTCACAAATTTCAACGTCAGTTTCTTCTGAAGAATAGCAGTCTTCAGGGAACAAAATTTCCGATATATAATCACGCGGTTTGCGGCCACTCATGTTTTCTTCATCTATAGGCTATCTGCTGTATATGGTCACTATAAAGTATCGAACAGGATAAAACAATGAGCTCAGGTGAATGATAATGGCTTGGCACTCTGAGAAGATAGAATACTTAGTCCACATAATTATGGTTGCCACTTGACCTTTACAAGCTTTGCAGAGATGCAGGCTTATATTATATTAAAAGTTTCACTGTATATGAAATGTCAGCTCCAAACATATATTTTTGAAACTCTGGACATTACCTTTGTACACAGCAAATTAACTGAAAGCGAGGATTCTGTCAATGAAAATCCTTTGTTGAAAACACTGAGTATCGTACTTGTTTAGTGTACCTACTAGCGATAAAAGCTGTGTATGCACAGAGGAGATTGGGGAAGTAATTGATCACTTGTTTACCACACCTACTCACGGGATATGATGATCATGAACTTCGCACAAAGGGATTCGATAGATTTATTTTAATTTCGTTATTTTTACGGTACATTATTTAATATATATATATATATATATATATATATATATATATATACTTAAGAATTTATCCCCTCCTCAAAGCCCTTTGTTATATATAATCGCTTGAGCTTCAGACTGTCACTCAATGGACCGGAGTTCAATTGAGCTTCAGACTGTCGGCCAGCTGATGAAGAGTTAGAGGAATGTATTTCTGGTGATAGACTTTCATTTTCGCTATAATGTGGTTCGGATTCCACAATAAGCTGTAGGTCCCGTTGGTAAGTAACCAATTGGTTCTTAACCACGTAAAATAAGTCTAATCCTTCGGGCCAGCCCTAAGAGAGCTGTTAATCAGCTCAGTGTTCTGGTAAAACTAAACTATACTTAACTTTTTTTGTATGTTATAGCTTTATAAATAAACGTGGTGTTACGTTGTTATTAATTTTATTCATATTTTCCATGCTATAATTACATCATTTTGCATTTGTATAGTAAATTATTAAAAATCTTAAACAAATACGTACATATTCCCAGTCTTTTTGTGGATTCTTCAGAGTGAGGGGGTGCAAGTACCTGTCAATAATTAACCTGACATGTTGACACAGAACACGATGGGGAGGTAATGTTGCCCACAGATGGTCATATGGATACTAAAAAATCTCTCTCTCTCTCTTTCCTTCATAAGTCACCTTTTTCCTCCATAAATCATGAATTTCCATCTTTTGATATCTAATGTAAGAATAACTTCTCTCTCTCTCTCTTTCCAAAATTGTTCTGTCTCTCTGTCATAATATGTAAGAACAAACACCGTCTCTCTCTCACCCCAAAGGATACTCAGAATGTGAGATGGATGGATGGATAGATAGATAGATAGAAAGGAAGAGTGGCTGATAGAAAGATATCTCTCTCTCTCTCTCTCTCTCTCTCTGTTACTGGCTGGAAGAGTTAGAAGTACGTACTTATATATTTTTAAGGGTAAAATGTATAAGATGACTTTGAAATTATATTAATACAGATATTAATAATACCATTTCAAATATTAACACGTTGACTGCGATGTGCTCCATATATGGTTCACAGGGGACTCTCTGAATGAGCGATGTGTACCCTATGTGGTACACATGCTAAGAATTATATATTTTTTTCAAGTATCCAAATTTAATCAAAATGGGCTTTTTTATACCAAAATATTATTGTAATATATTGGAAACCATTGTGGTCTGTTAAAATTTTGGTAACATCTAATCTGTTCCGGGTCAAAATGACCCGTCTTATAAATTCTGACAGTTACTTGCCATACAAAGTACTTTTTAAAATTATTTTGCATGTCCAGGGTACACTGCAAGAATGTTATTATCATTTAGGCTCCAAATCTACCTCTACCAGCCAATTACTTTATTGAAAAATAGGTTTCAGTTGAAATTATTGCAGTTGAATATTGTGACACCATGGATTTACATCTAATTTTTGGGAAGATTGCTGTTACATTGCTAAAAATTTTTGCACGTATAACAGTACCCTCTTTTTGCATAACTTTTCTAAGATTTAGAATGGCCAGTGTTTATAGAGAGCTTACAATTTTAGTAATTCACCCGTTTTGTAACATCTAATCTGTTCTGGGTCAAAATGACCCGTCTCATAAATTCTGACAGTTCTCCGCCATACAAAGTACATAATTGATTACCTTGTATGCCCAGGGTCTACTACGTGGAAGTGACTGTCATTTAGACCCCACACCTGACCCTCCCAACCACCCTACCTTATTAAAGATTAGGAATTAGTTGCATTTCTTGCACTTGAACATTACAACAGCATGCCGCTTACATGTAGTTTTTCGGCAGACAGAACATATTGTGGTTACTTTGTTGTCATTTTTACACATATGACAACGCTGTCTCTTTGCAGCTCTTTCTTGAGATTGAGAATTATTATATTCTATAGATGGTCTTGCAGCTTCAGCAACTCGTCGGGCATTTGGCATCCTAGGCAACGATACCCTTGAAGACAATACAGGTTGGACTAAGGCCAATCCAAGTTCATGAAGGAAAATTCTTCTCTTGAAGGTATCTTTTGCTCTCCAGTTAGGTTGCATTAGATTCCAAAGGACAAAAGCATTGTAGGCAGACACATCCATTATGTTATCAAACAAGGCCATAGGCCATCTCTTTGTCTGACGCTTTGACCTATAAGTTGCAACAAGTTTGTCTAAATTATCAACTCCTCCTTTAGTTGAATTGTAAAATTCAATTATGTCAGGTTTCTTTTCTTCTTTATCACTACAAGTGACACTATCATGCATGTTACTCAACAATACTACAGTTTTTCCTTTTCTGGGACAATATGAAATAATTATATTTTCTTCATAGTAACCTTCAAGGGTAGTATATCTGGTCCTTCCTTTAGGGTTACAGAATTCTACTGGGAGTTCTTTTCGATTTTTTCTGATAGTTCCAACAATTGTTTGCTTGCGCTTTTTCAGTTCCTTAGCTAAATCTAAGCTACAGAAAAAGTTGTCACAAGTTACATTTCTACCTTTAAGCCCTTCTGTAAGTTGCAGAACAATACGTTTACCTTGCTCACGTTCTGCAGATTCATCTTTACGCCCAGTGTAAACTTCAGCATTCCAAAGATAACTATTCTCTGCATCACATGCTGCCCAAATCTTTATCCCATATCTATCAGGTTTTGATGGAATACACTGCCTAAATGGACACTTTCCTCTAAAAGGAACCAGTTGCTCATCTATGGTAACAGTTGATGATATGTTATACATCAGAGGGAGTCTCTCAACCCAAATGTTCCAAACATCTAATAGGAGCAAGTTTGTCTGTGGATCTCCTTTGAGCTCTGGTTTCTTTATCATCAAATCTAATAAACCTAGAATATTTCATAAAGGTTTCAAGAGACATTGTAGCTCGAAATATAGGACGTCCATATGTGTCATCCCAAAGACTCCTAAGAGACTCTCCACGAGATTTATAAACTCCTGCTAAAAGACGTAATCCATAAAATGCTCTCAGGTTTTCTAGGCTAATTATATCCCCTGAACCCAAGACACGATTAGCTTCTTTGTTTGTCATTTTCAAAATAATATTGAATAATTTTGGAGTTATGAATAATTCAAATGCAGACAGTATATCTGATATTCTTGAAGCTGCATAACGAGTGATATCAGGAGTTTGATCAATGATATTTCTTGCACACTTCTTTCCTGATGACCTGTTTGCTTTTTCTGAAGACCAAACAATATTTCCCTTTTTGGATGTGAAATTCACAGAGGAAGGTGGCTGTTCTTCATCATTACAGTCAGTATCAATGGATGTGGAATTTGAGCTGGTAGATGTTTGATCATAAGGTTCATTGCCATTATCCATACCGGTATTTCCCTTTCTGGTTGAAGAATTTGGACCGGAAGACTGCTGTTCTTCAGCTTCATCTTCATAGTCAGAGTCACTGAGATCATCATGAACTGAAAGATGGTCATTTTCACCATCATCACTTTCTGAAGATATACAATCACTTTCTTCACCGGATTCATGACCATAAAACTTGTTTACAGGAAAAGCTGTACACTTTCTGGAACACAAACAAAGAAAACTGCTTGTGTTAGTGTCCAAAACATGTGACCTAGACTATTGCTGGTAATAATTTTCATAGTATAATATTATACTTAGCATTTTTCTGACCACTATTTCCTCTGAACCATTATAAATCAAAGACAACAATCTTACAATGATGTAAAGACTTACTTATCCATGGTTGATGAATTTTACTAGGAAAAAATTTATGGAAGTTCTCTCACTTTTTTATCTATACCTTGTAAACAAAGAAGATCAATTTTCTATGAATACAATAATTAAAGAAAATATATATACTGCATTTGAAAGGGTAATTTCAATAATCATACCATCTTTGATACAGATAGCGAATAACTGTGAAAAAATACAGCAAAAAGTAGGTACGGGTCATTTTGACCCGAACAGATTAGATGTTACTTTTTTTGCTGCTCAGTAACTACTGGGAAAAATTTTACCAGGCTTAGGCAACACAATAACCTCTTAAAGTCAGGAGAATTCAAGGAGTATGAATCTTCAATCTCTAAAAACAAGAGAGATATGGTAATGTAAAATTGTTTTCGGGTCAAAAAGACCCCTAACAGTGCAGAAGGGTTAATAAGTAAAATTCATGTTACCTTACACAAAATTGTGAAAACCTCTGTAAATCACTTGCTGCAGCTGCGTTACACAAAACACACTTTTTACCAGGCGCCGTTACGAACTAAATAACTTTACATAATTCAGATCTCAAAAGTTAAGGCTAATATGTGACCACAAAACACTACTTTAAAATAATCTCTTTCTAAGAACGAGAGAGAGAGAGAGGGTACCAATTCAACTGGTCTCAGAAATCAGAATGAAACAAATTTTAGAATTCCAGTAACACGTGAAACAATTACATGATGTCATTAAAGCATTTTTAAACGAGATACAAAAGTTCTAGAAGCAGGGAAGTGACGTCATTAAAGCGTTTTTGGGTCGAGATACAATGGAGAAGCTTCTAGAAGGAAAATGATGTCATCCCAGCAAAACATTTTGAATGCAATCTTACAAAACATGACGTAATTGATCAAGACACGTATTCTTTCTCTCAAAGCGGTGTACGTGACTCAAACAACGCATGTAACAACATGAAATCACTCGTCTTGAACCCGAATGGGACTAATCAGTATTTGTTTTCAAAACCTGTCATCACTAACCCAAAACAAAGCGCTCTCTCTTATCTCAACTGATGACAACTGAAATGAAACAAGTCCTGGTGGACACACACACGTGTTCATAAGCTACGCTTTTATCAAGAAAGATATTCGTTCTAAATTACGTTACT